>NC_092860.1:22188465-22198362 GCF_032062135.1 Pyxicephalus adspersus
AGGCGGCCATCATTCAGACGGGAAGCCAGAACTTCGCTTTGAACGCAACGCAGGCACGTGCCAGGGGAGGGACTTGGTCGCTAGGGTTTTCGTGGGGGCGTGGCCAGACCCAACAATATACTAATAACAGGACTGCCACTTCAGCAGCACAGCCACTAATTATAGTGCTAAAGAGAGCTGGCTTACTGTGCAGATAAACAGACGACTGCTGTGTGGTGCCAGCTGAATTGCACGTGAATTTACACAGTCATGGAGGCTAACTCTTGTGTGCTATTTCAGTTCCAGCAGCTTTCCAGAGCTCTGAAATAAATAATAGGCATAGAAATGTGTAAATGTGTCCCACATGTTCTAGAATAGCGTAATAGTGTGAGGGGAAGAAATATTGGCAGGGTGTGGTAGAGTTGGCTCCGCCCACTTCAGGTGTCACGTGATCAGTCCTGGCTGCTTATTCTGGAAGGGTTCCATGAGGGAGTTTTGGCGCCAAAAACATCATCAAATTTTATTTTTTTTTTACATGGAATAACTTACTATAATTACTATACCCACAAAATATATAGGCTTGCTGGTCAGTGGGAAGAATGTCACGTGCCAAAAAGATCATAAAGCACAAATTGTTCAAGGCAACGATTGCCTCATACAACCTAAAGAGGCCTAAAACAAAAAAAAATTACACTTACCTTAAATCCCACAGCGCAGTCGATCGGTCCTACGTCTTCCCAGTATCCGTCACTGAGCTTGCCCCATTTTTGCCTCTTCTTCCTGGTTCTTCTTCCTACGTCACCTGGCGCAGGCGCAAGATCGGGTGGCGTAGTTCATGAGATTAGCAAATTGTTCTCTTTACACGAAAAGGCCCCTTCCGGGCATGCGCAGAAGGAGCACCCAAAAGCCTTCCGTGATGCGTGACGAGGTATCCTGGGAAGCTTTGCACTCCTATTCATTATCAATCGCTATCTAATCGCTATCAAATCTAAAAAAAAGGGTGTTGCACTTAAAAAAACCTAAACAGAATTTTTACCTTACATAAAAAGGTTGTCTACCCTTTTATGTAAAGTGAAATTTCTGAGTTTAGGTACGATTTAAGACTACACTGACGTCACGCTGCGCCTTCGTTGTTTTTACGCCTCTAGTACAGTTTGTGAATTTAGTGCAATAGAAAGGCGAAATTTTCATTCAGAATATTTGAATATTGAATTTGAAGAATTTTGATTAACGGGTAGAATCTTTCTTACAAGAGCATGGAATACCAATACAATACCCTTAAACCCTATTTTTACCAAAGTGAATTGGGTTATGGTAAATGACAACCTTACCTACATGCATAAAGATTCTTTGAACTTATTCGATGACATTTGGGAGCCTTGGAATTCTTTAATTAAGGAACAAGTGGTAACATAATATTTTTATAGACGTATACCGGAAGGTTAGGAAGTCTTTTTGTTTATTCTTGTTTGTATGTTATACATTCATCTTGTATGGTTGGTGTTGATCATTTTTCACATGCTCATTGGTTCCCTGAATAGAGGAATCTATTCTTTGATAATAACACAGTTATTTAATTATAATTTTTTAGCAAATTATTGTTCCTTCACAGAAAAGTGGATAACCTGGTAACATGGGATCATGCCCATGGGATCTCTGCATGACTGCTGAAATTTATACAGAATGCATATAGTGCAGAGGGAATACAAGCTCCGGAAGCGTTTATGGCACACTTGATGAAAGGTATGGCATCCTCCATGATGGCTCCCAGGGGGATTTCCTTATAGGAGGTTTGCATGGCGGCTACATGGATTTATAATACATTTCTGATACATTGAAAAATTAGTTTTAATTCTGTTGGTTATGGACGATCTAACTTACAAATCTCTTGTTGTTTTGTACCTTAATTTTTTTTTATTATTATTTCTTCCTGAGCATCCATTTATTTTCTTACTTATGATGACATGCTTGTATCAGTATAGCAGAAAACAGAGCAGCACAGTGGCTCACAGGTTAGCACTCTGGCCTTTGCAGCGTTAGGTCCCAGGTTTCTCACCCAGAACACTATCTGCATGGAGTTTGTAGGTTCCCCCCGTGTTTGCGTGGGCTTTCTCTCACATTCCAAAAACACGCAGTTAGGTTACTTGGTTTCCCACCCCAAAAAAAAAAAATTGACCTTAGACTGTGGTTATGACTATGGAAGGGTCATTAGATTGTGATCCCCTTTGAGGGACTGCTAGTGATATGACTATGGACTTTGTACAGCACTGCGTAATATGTTTGCACTATATAAACACTGTGTAGTAGTAATAATAACTGTATACATACCTTTTTGGAATTGCCCCTTTCTGAAACAATGCAATATGGACATTTCTTTTTTTATCTAAGTAGTTGGTCCCACAAGGATTTCCAGAGGGTGTTACCCATTATTATTCTGCCATGCAGTAGTGTCAGGAAAGGAAAATTACTGAAAGGTAAGTGTTTGATTTTTATGTATAAAGGATACATCTCCATATGCATGCAGCAAACAATGGACATGACATCCAAATACATACAACAGGAAATGAATGCAAGCATGTGAAAAAAGAGCCTGGTGCTTTCTTTGCTGTGTGGATGTTCATTAAGGACAAATTTACACATAAAAACCCAATGTACTGCAGTCAATACAGTTATTTTGTATTGAATGCAATACAAATGGACGGGACGTACACACGCACCAACGTCACCGGGAACTCCCCCAGTGACTCATCGGATGCAGAAGCAGGAAGAAGAAAGAAGACTGAGATCGCAGCGCTGGACGGCGCGGGACCCTGGTGGATCAGGTATGCACTCTATTTACTAACCTTCCCTAGGCGTTCCAACCCCGAAACTGACTCGGGGTTACCACTTGTAGCAACTTTTTTCTACCCCGAGTCACTCTCGGGGTTACCGCTAGGGAGGTTAATGTGTAGGAGGCCCCTGAACTAAAATTAAACTCCTTAACCTCTGACCTTGCCTCCAATCTAAATAAGCCTCATTTTGTGATGGGTCTTCATGTTTATTACATTAGAGTAAAATGCAATAGGCATTACATGAACATAAAAGAATTACATGCAATGGCCCCATTTAAAATGTATTATTATTACACAGTATTTATATAGCGCTGGTACATTACGCATTACTGTACAAAGTCCGTAGTCATGTCACTAGCTGTCCCACAAAGGAGCTCACAATCTAATGTCCCTACCATAGTCATTAACACAAACTAAGGTTGATTCTTTTGGGGGAAAGCCAATTAACCCAACTGCATGTTTTTGGAATGTGGGAGGAAACCCTCAAACTCCATGTAGATAATGCCCTGACCGAGATTCAAACCAGGGACCTAGCGCTGCAAAGGCCAGAGTGCTAACCACTGAGCCAATGTGCTGCCCATGTTGTGTCTATGGGACGCATATACAAGAGGGTGCTCTTTGCGTCTGGAGAAAAAGAAGTTTAAGCTCCGGATAAGGAAGGGATTCTTCACTGTAAGGTCTGTGAAAATGTGTAATAGGCTCCCTCAGGAAGTAGTTTCAGCAACTACTATAGATTGCTTTAAGAAAAATCTGGATTATTTCTAGAAGCACAGAATAAAACTGGTTATTAAAGTTTTTAAGGAAAGATAACAGACTGTTTATCCAGGGAACTTTCGATTGCCTCATGGAATCAGCACGGATTTTTTTTCCTGCTGGAGCAAATTGTACCAGGGTTTTTTTGCTTTCTGTGGACCAACTATGTCCATAGGGGTTTATACCTGGGATATGTTTATTTCTCTAGTGGTAGAACTTGATGGACTTATGTCTTTTTTCAACCTAACCTACTAAGCAACTATGTAAATAGTTGCCTTACTAGTCCTTAATATACTTCACATCCTTGAGAAGGTAACTTTTGTATGTTCTTCATGGGATGTTGGCATTAATGAAGCAAGATATAAATCCAAATTCTCTACACAATAAACCCATAACGTTACACAACCCAACTCATACTATACCTTCCTTCTGTACAAGCCTTTAAGTGCTAAATTAGCTTCTCATCTTTTTTGGATGCCGTAATGGTGCTTTAGAATGGTTTGTTTGGTTTCTTTTCACACTTGCCTGTATTTTTCACACTAGGTTTGTCAGTGTCTCTGAGTGACATCTACAACTGTTCTTTAAACCCAAGCGCCAATGCCTGTTGTGATCCTCAATGCCATGTCAACAACAAATTCTGGAAGCCCAGCTATTTACATCTGCAGTTAACATGCAATCTCAACAATCTTTTTGCAGCACCAATGTAACAACCATGCAAATAAAAATTTACATTACACCCTGCCCCCAGTCACATTAGAAAAGAAGCAATGTATTTCTTAACAATATTTTTTTTATTTACATTGTTTTCTTGGTATAAAAAGTCAAGTAGTCAAGGTATTCAGTAATTTACAACAATATGTATATTATATACAACAGATGGGTGTTGATTTACTAAAAGAATTTAAGCTGTTCATTTAGCAAAGTGAATTATTACTGTGTGTTGTTTATTTAGCTTAGTGAAAGGGAAAATTCCATCCAATAACGAGCAAGAAAATGTGGACAACATTGCTTTGCTTGTGCATGATTGGATAGCTGAAACCAGCAGAATTGTATTTAATTGAAGTGAATTATCCCTTGTGGAGTGATCAATCACTCATTTTCCTATGTGAACAGCCTGAACTCCTTTAAACTCCCTATTATCCATTTCTCCCAAAACATGTTAATAGCTGGGTAAAAAATAAGAAACCATTCATATGATTTGTCATTTTGTATATTTGCTAGCAAAGTGTGCCTACTCCTTAAAAAGAGTGACATTCCAACCCAAAAACATTGCCAGTGGTATTTATATGAGGACTGTATAATGACTGCCAGTATGCAGTGGAATACATACAGCACAGTGATTGGAGTGTTGTATTTGATATAAAGTGGAGGGGTGTGGAACATGTACAGGGCAAGGTATGGAATCTGGCATTCCAGAGTATGTAACGTACAGCACAACATATGAAATTCTGTAGGTCATAGCATAAAATACAGTTGGCAAACTTTAAATATATAGTGAGATCAGATTAGAATATGATTTTACAACTGGATGTACCGCTTAGTAACAAGTCCCTCCTAATGGCTCACTTTCTCCATTTCTCTTGAACTACATAACCTTTAATCTCTTGGCTCATTTGGTTTCTCTGATCTGTTTGCTGTGTGTCACTTGTCTTGGTCACTATGCATTTTCTCCCCTTCCCCCTCCAAAATCTATTCTTTCAATAAGGGAAATGACAGATGCTCCCTATGTGTGACCCTGCCATTCAATCACACACCTGTCCCATCTCTCTTAGCAGCTGTGCTATTTTATTCTCATTCACTTATGTGATTGTCATAGGGTCAAGCTGTCACTTAATCATTTTCTCTCTCAATATTTCTAAAAGGACTTGTCTTTCTTCCCTTTCCATCTCGAACCTCCTTTCCCTTTCCCTACGCTCAGCCTCTTGCCTCTCTCTCTCCAGCGCAGCTCTCTCCCTCTGTAGTGACAGTTCTTCCCGTCGCAGGGCTAGTTCCTCTTCCCGTAGGCGCTGCTCTGCCTCTGCTCTCCGTTCTAAGTGTTGCAGTATTCGAGCGTATGCATTGCAGCAGCCTTCGCATTCCTGTTTCTTGACCAGCCTTTCTCCAACGTTGTTGTCTTCTTGCTTTGACTCAGTTGCTGAAATTAAATATATTGCCAGTTAACAAAATGAGTTTGATGAGGTTATATATTAATATTAATACCTTAAAGTAGTGTTTTTTAACTAGGGTCCTTCAGCAATGAGCAATTCGCACCCAGGTCAGTTTAATTGACACCAATGATCTTTTTGGGTGACATTCTTTTAACTGATCACCAATGAAGGAGACATTCTTCCTACTAACCATGACATGAATTTACTGTGAGCTGTGGATCTAATAATTATAGCAGAGGTTCCCTGATGACTTGAAAGTTGTTTTAAGGATTGCCCCATGTAAAAAGGTCAAGAAATACTGCCTAAAGCACTGGACCAATGGTGGGTTCAGAAGTGGCTTTTTTTTTTATTTCTCATCAAGACTAAAAGTTATTAATGCTTACATTGTGTCTTACAAAGGTAAAAACTGAAGTACTTGAGTAATGTACACTTGTTCAATGGACACTGACAGTCCCCAAGGCAAATAAACAAACTAAGGCCTTATTTTGACTATAATGCATGCAGCTCCCATGCATTGTACTGAACACATGCCAATCCACAGCAGATGTGTGTGTGTCTGTTGCAATTCTGACCCCATTCATTACACTGAATAGGGCAGCATGCAAAAACAGACAGAAATGTGTAGCAGTGCATGGCAGTGGACCACATAACTGGGAACATCAGACATTGCTCTCTTGTCCTTGCATATTGCATATTATGTAAAGTGAACTGCACTGCACTGCATATAGTGGGAATGAGGCCTTCACATGGTGCACATCTGGTGCATGTTAGAAATAATATAGAAAAGGTAGGTTCTCTCAGTATGCATGGTATTCAGCACATAATGTACTATTTATGCTCTTATGAATTATATATCTGGAAAGAATACCATATGGTTAATGTGTAACCAATCAATTATTAAATAATTAAAATATACATCCGTTTCTTTAGGGTGTTTAATAAGGTGTCCTTTATTTACACTGCTGGGTAATAGTGTAAATCACCGGGTGCACTTTTAAAAATGTTGGACAAGGCAGGTTATTATTGCAGAAAGGGAAAGGCGATGTCCTGTTTGCAATTATCCATTTTACGCTTCTGATCACTCTGTGGAAACATGCCCAGCTTAATGGTGGTTGTCAGAATACAAGCACATTCCGGGTTCCCCTGCTGTACCAGGACTGATTGAGTGCTCACACAACTGTGTGGGACTTAGATAACCCCAGCCTGGCTAATCAAGGCCAAAGACCAGAAAATGGCCAAAGATCAGAATGCAGAAGAAAATATGGATTGGTGCCCTTGTGTGACAGAACAAGGACAGGGGAGTATAGCAGCGTTTAGTTCCACTTTAAAGTCACCTGTCCAGGGTGCGACTTTTGTTCTCTCTAGTTTCTGGTATGACCTGGTCCCTAACACTGGAAACCCATTTACACTTCATTGGTCCTGGGTGTTGTGTTAACACATGTTGTATCGTGCATTATTTTGTGTTGCTTTAGGGCAATGGACCAAAAATTGTACGTGCAGCATAATTTCTAATACTTTCTTTCAAAACACATAATAGTGCTTTATGATGCGCTGCAATGGATGGCCCCAAAAAGCATCAACATGTGGCCAAATGCAGAATAAAAACACCACAATAGGTTTGTGTTTATACAGTACAGTGAAGTGGCAATTGGACATTTAACAGATAAAAAGGAAAAAAAAAAAATTAAAGAGGGTTTGAACAATATGATGTACAGACCCATTGTAGCGGATGCCTCCTCCTGTGTTCTGCGCAGTACTTCCTCACTGACATTAACACAAAGGGTGTCTCTCAAAGTGTCCCTGTGGCGTGGATCTGAGCCAACTTCCCATTTTTCAGATTCTAGTTCTATAATCTTCCGCAGCAATTCTTCTTTCTCCATGTACATGGCCTCTGTGCCACCCCTGTGTAAAGGGCTTACTGTTAGACACAGATATAAGAAATAATTTGCTTCACAATACAGGAAAGAAGAGGGTTCCAGGCAAGTTTTAATAAATAAAGCAATGCAAAAGCAAAAAGAACCACAAGTGTGACTTTTAAGGCAAATACTTTACACAATACTTATTGACTATGTTTTAAAATACTCAAATTCTTCCAAATTTTATTTATTCATCTTAGAAACAATTAAAAACATAGCAAACATTCATAGATGTGCTTGGTTAACTTGGCAGTAAACAGAGGTGTCTCTACACATTTCGCCAAGAACAAATTTGACTGCATCAGAAGGGCCAGAGACTTGCTCAGTTTTAATACCCTGCTCAGATTTATTAACATAGGCTTCAAAATACAGAAGATATATACAATAAGTGATTTGTAAGTATTTGAGCAATTTATTTTACCTGAGAATAGATAACATACATAAATATAAAATGTACAGTCCAAAGGGTGGAAAAGTTAAGACTTCTAATACTATTCTAACACAGACAATCTATAGAACAGAGCCAGAAAATAATTCTGTTCATGGGTATGAGGCCACACAATGTCTTTTTCCAGAAGAAGCCAAGGAAGATATAATGGAAACATTAAGCCTAATATAAACATTAGCTATTTAGAGTACGTTAGCTCATAAGGACTTCATCTATGTTCGTGTCTCGTATATGTTTTGAGATACTCTCACTTTCCATCAAACTTAAATGAGTTTCCAGTGAATTCTAAACTATGGGTACATGTTTCTTAAATTATAAACATAAGGCATTGCTAAAAAAAAAAAACCTTAAAGTGAGCTAATCATCCTCCAAACTGTCTATCCAAAAATTCTAATCTAGCTCAAGAAAAAATCTCAAGTGAAAAAAGATGTTTTACGCAATTGGAATGGTTGCTTGTAATACTGTATAGTGCTGTTTATCAAAAATGGCTGCTTTACTCCTAAGCATCTGTTATGTACTAAATTACAGGTCCCAGTACAATCCTCACTTCTTGCACCTATTCGGCTTTACACCCTTAGTATGCTCCATCTACCAATCTGCTCTGTTCCTCAATGTTGTATAAAAAAGCACCTTCTGTTTCTTTCTTTACCCATCACTGGCAGGACTGGATTCAGAACTCATACCACCAACTATTAGCTCCCTGGTAATCTAACATGGTACTCCTCAACCTTTCTGTGAATATCTTTTCTCATCTATACTTGCTTCTCTCCACTGTTATTGTTGTACTGTGACAACTGAGGTACACATAACATGAATTGTACGCATGCACAGTCAAAGAACACAGCCTGAGACAACAAACAACACAAAAGCTACACACAGCCTGGGACCATACACAGGGAATGCAACCTGAAATCACACACAAAGCAGGAACAGCCAAAGACCACACACACAGGGCATGTACAGAATGAAATCACACGCACATTGGGCATGCACATCCTGAGTCCACACACACAGGCAGCATGCACAGCCTAAGACCACACACACAGGGAGCATGTACAACCTGTAATCACACACACATAGGGCATGCACATCCTGAGACCACACACAAGGGAGCATGCACAGCCTAAGACCATACATACAGGTTGCATATTACTCCTATTTATTGTACAGAGCTGCGTAATATGTTGGCGCTATATAAAACCTTGTTTAATAATAATAATAATATTAATAATACAGGGCGTGTACAGCCTGTAATCACACACACATAGGGCATGCACATCCAGAGACCACACTCGCTGGGAGCATGCACATCCTAGGACCACACACACAAGGAGCATGCACAGCCTAAGATCACACACACAGGGAACATGCACATCCTAGGACCACACACACAAGGAGCATGCACAGCCTAAGATCACACACACAGGGAACATGCACATCCTAGGACCACACACACAAGGAGCATGCACAGCCTAAGATCACACACACAGGGAACATGCACATCCTAAGACCACACACACATAGGGCATGCACAGCCTAAGATCACACACACAAAGGAAGCATGCACAGCCTGAGACCACACACACAGGGAGCATGCACAGCCTGAGACCACACACACAGGGAGCATGAACAACCTGTAATCACACACACATACGGCATGCACAGCCTGAGACCACACACACATAGGGCATGCACAGCCTGAGACCACACACACAGGGAGCATGCACAGCATGCACACAAGAGAACATGGCAGTGAGAGCATGCACAGCCTAAGACCACACACACAGGGAGCATGCACATCCTAAGACCACACACACAGGAAG
>NC_092860.1:22198484-22200759 GCF_032062135.1 Pyxicephalus adspersus
ACAGGGCATTCACAGTATGAAAACACATACAACACACAGGACAAAAACAAATTACACAGTGAGCATATAGCCTAAGAACACACAGTCAGAGCACTTACATGTTCAATACCAAAAAACCTACCAAGCTGTGTTAAGTGTTGGTACAGCAGCATGGCAGACTTACTGTTGATAACATTTGAATAGTTATTTGAAATTATTGTGCACATGTAAGAGATTTCAACGTTTTATATCTGAAAAGTGACAATGCAGGGAGAAATATGGTAGATTGGGTGTCAGAGAAGTGCTACTTTGCTTAGCCATATATACGGAACAAAGGCAAGATGGTTTTGCAAAGTTGCAAAACGCACAAGGCTATTGAAAACATAACTTCTGGTTTGGCAGGCAAACAATTGGAAGTTGTTTTGTGATCACATAATTACTGCATGCATACAAGTCTGCTTAAAATAGCAAGCGATTGTCTATTAATCAAATCATCTGACCCCATATACGCTCCTTTAAGAAGGTTCTGAATTCTTCAACCTTTTTGTTTTACATCTAAAATGATTTTACACATGGAATTTAAAGTGTAAATGATTACTGGACTTTAATAATATGTAGACATTCTTTTAGTATATAAATTCTATATATGATGTATAAAATAAACTGATCTGCACTTAGAACCAAGTGATTACGAATTGAGAAATAGTTGTACTTTATAAATTTAGGATTTTTAGGTAAGTGCTGTAGCTTCACCAATGCAAAAAATAAAAAGGAGAGTAAAGCACATAACCTGTGAAAGTCATGGGACAATCTTTTTTCTAATCATCTAATTTAGGATTTTTAGGTAAGTGCTGTAGCTTCACCAATGCAAAAAATAAAAAGGAGAGTAAAGCACATAACCTGTGAAAGTCATGGGACAATCTTTTTTCTAATCATCTAGTTTTCTCTACACTGTTGGGCAGAGAGAACTCTATAAGACACCATGGTCTGAATTTTATATATTAGATGTAAAGTGCAAATTAGAGTAACACCATGGTAATCTATAAATAGTGGTATGCACTTTCTGATATAAATGGCTCTTCAGTCTTTATATATAGAGTCACACAGAGTAATACCAAAAAGCAGACACATGCAGGAAAATAATGTTATGACAAAACAGGTATATAAAAAACTTTGTTTGTTTATTTGTTAGGTCTATTTGGTGACTTAGCACTAGCCTTTGTGATTCTGGAACAAACATATTGTTATATAGGTACAAATATAAAATACTGACTACAGTAAGTAGCAAGTAAACATTATAAACATTACCTAAACTACACAACTAATTCTATTTTATACAAACATGTAACACGCTACTCTAAATTAGCTATCCAAGAAAAGGTGCGCTGTTAGCCGGCTGTACAGGTAAAGCACTATATTCTCAGTTTCCCGATTTGACAACTCATTGGAAGATGAAGGGCAATTAGTGGACAAATCTAATCACCAAAGAAAAAGAGAACATGGCAGTGAGAGCTTTTAATTTTATTTTCCACCACAGATAAGGGACTACTAAAAAAAACTAATTGAAGGGGGTTAAAAAAAATGCTTTGTTCATACAGATCTCTAAAAACATGCACACTGTTTTTGTGCACACATATGTAAAACAATGGATATGTTCATTGTACTAAAAGATATTATTTAATTGTAGCCCTAAAAACAGAAAACTGGATGAAAAGCATACTAAATATTTGTATATGTGTATATTATAGTAATTTAAAACTTATGTAATTACAGTGCTCAACCCAGAAATTCTTTTAAGCTGGGTGGGAAGAAATTTTAGGTGGGTGGCAGCCCCTGTATTGTGACCAAACTCTTTGGTAACCACCCAAAAACAGCCGGGTGGGTGCTGAAAAGTACCAGGTGGTGCGCCCAGCTAAAAGTGCCTGGGGAGAACCCTGTAATTAGTTAGAACCTGACCTATAGGCCAGATAACAAAAGTACCATACTTTCTTAACTAAATACAGTTTTGAACAGACCCTGAAACACTTAACTGTCTTGAAGAAAACTCTGGACCCCAAAGTGACTTGTCACATGACTAAATGCTAAGGCATAGGAGTGGCGGTACATTGTGGCAAGTGCTCTGCAATCCCCACAAAATAGTTTATTTTGGTTTAAAGGACAAACGAACTATTGATACAAGTTGTCCTTAAAAGTATGTCCCCAATCCCAGAGAATAGTTCAGTTGATCAAATACTTACCTCTCACTTAAGGTGCGTACACACTTCCAATTTTTATCGTTCAAAACGAACGACGAACG
>NC_092860.1:22201232-22204393 GCF_032062135.1 Pyxicephalus adspersus
TGTGGCCATATTCAATTCTTTGTAAATGGCTATGCTCCAAAAGGCCATCCTATAGGAGTGATGCCTAAAATTATTAATTGGAAGACCTAAATATTCATTTAGCACCAAGACAAATCAGTCATGTGGTGACCCTTCACAAATATGTCCACAACTAAATTTGAGTCCCAATGGAACTTGAACAAACCTGCCCAAAAGGAATGAATATGCCCTTACATGCACAGAAGCGATAAAGTGGACCTGGGGCTTTACAGAGAGAAAGTCAGCCAGTTCTGGATCTGGGTCACAAGCACATTAAGCTGTACATTCCCAACACCTGTAAGATGCCAAAAAGAATTCCAGGATAAAATACCATGAATGCACAAAAGTTGTATCATTGCTGCTACCAAAAGAGCAAAACAAGGTGCATCAGAAAAAATGGCTATGTCAGCTACAGAAAGCACCAAGTTGTCATTTCTGGAGAAGGGTTAACTTAAAAGTAAGTCTGCCATAATGTGCTGTGAACTGCTGCACATTATGATAACCCCCATTCATTCAGTGAGAATACACATGACTCTTATCTTTGCAAAACATTTGTTTAGCCTAGATCTCAGCTTTAGGGCATCACATGTGGGAAAGCAGAAGTGGATTTTTATTTCCCCATGTTGTTCCATGTTATTGCAAATACGGTAGAAACCAGATCTACCTAATACAATAAGGTATACAGAGAAGTGGGAAGAGGAGTATAGCAAAAAAAGCAGACACAAGGAGGCAGCAGGGTAGGATGTAGAGAAGTTTAGCAGAAAGTACAGTAGAACAGAGAAGGAAGGACAAACGACAGATATCAAGAAGTGTATGCAGAACTTAGAGCAGAGGCAGAAAAGTTGATTTTTGAGCAGTGGAAGTGGCATGTAAGCAGATGGGTAAAATGCAGAACATGGGGCAAAATGTAAAAGAAATAGGAAGAATGTAGAGCAGAGTTACAAGAAATAGAGTGTAGGGAAGGGGGGCAGGTAATTATATTATATATATTATAATTAGTATATAAAGCAGTAGGGGTTAGGTTGTAGAGCTGGGGGCCAGTATATAAAGCAGTGGGAGTAAGTTGTAGAGCTGGGGCCAGAATGCAGAGCAGTGGGGACGGCATTGCAATTCCAGAATATAAAGCAGTGGGGCAAGATGCAGTGCACAATGGACAGCATGTAGTGTAGAGGGTTAGGATATGGGGCAGAGGGCCAGGGTATAAAGCAGTGAGGGCAGAATGTAGTGAAAGGGGCAGCATGTAGACTAGATGGCTGGAATGTGGAGCGGAGGGTCAGGATGTAGGCAGATTAAATGAGATGTAAAGCAGAGGAGCAGGATACATGGTGGATAATGAGGACGTAAAGTAGGTTACCAGGCTAAAGGCCAGGGAGGCAAGATGTGGGGCGGGTGGTCAGGAAGTAAAGTAGATGACCACAATTTAGGGCAGAAAGTCAAAATGTAGAGTAGAGGGTAGGAAATACAGTAAGGCAGTGGGTAGGATGTAATATTAGAGATAGGATGTAGAAAAGTGCAGAAAGGTGGGATAAATGGAGGAGTGTCAGCATGTAGAGAAGGGGTTCAGGAAGAAGAGCGGATGAACAGGATGAAAAACTGAGCGTCAGAGTATAAATCAGATAGTAAAGATATAGAGCAGAGGGTCATTGTATAAAGAAGAGGTAGGAGGTATGTTCCACCCTCCTTTTGGACGGCTGCCCACGGTTTTCCACTACCACCACGATACATTACAATGCTGGTCACTCTTTATTCCATAAAGAATAACCCAATATCAATCAGCATTAAGAATCAAAGCAATTACTTCCAATTTAGAAACCTATTGTTGAGCTGCTTAAATACTATCAGACAATTCACTATCATACTTGTCATCGTGTGGCCAAGTTTTCTATGTTTAGACTCTCGCCCCCTTTTTACCTTAGTGGAAGTATTTACCCCAACCTGCCTCATACTCTCACACGCACTTTGTTATCATCCAACACGGTTATTGAAGCCATATATTTATATGGCTGACTGAAGTGTCAGCACTAAAATGTCCAAGTGACTATTGGACTTTATGATTAGGGTACTTTCAAGTAGAAATTGGCATCAGATGTCTCTCATCTGTTAAAAGGTAATAATTATATTATATAAATAATATACATACTACTGTACACTTACATTACATGTTAAACTATTTTTTTTTTAGTTTTTTTTAAACAAATTTTTGTGTTTTTTATTCAAAATTTATTATTAAATGTAATAAATATTGGACATATTTTGGTGAGTTATGCCTAAATATTATAGCCTACAATGTAAAATAAATTTCCATGCAAAAAAATGTAACGCTTGGCATGGCAACGCTTTGCATGCAAATTTGAACGGAATTAGAATGCCAGGGAGGTTAAAATAAATTTAGAGTTTTTTTTAAAACACTCTTGCCCTACAAAAGCCTGCTTTTTTCTTTCTCTCTCTCAAATTACTTTCCTAAAGAAGAAGAGGGTCTGGATGTAGGCATTGGGTGAGGATGTAGCGCAAGGGGGGAAGACATAGGGTAGGGGGGTAAGATGTAAAGTTGAGGGGCAACGGAGTTGGATGTATCGCTGAGAATTAGGATGTGGAGGAGAGGATCAAGATGCAAAGTAGAATGGTGTGGTACAGGACAGGGGGCAGAAATTGGGGTATAGGGGCATATTATAGGGCAGGGGTCAGTAATTGGGACAGAAGGGCATGATACAGGGCAGGGGGGTAAGGAATTAGGTTAGAGGGCAAGACACAGGACAAGTGATCAGGATGTGGAGCAGAAGGGCATGATATAGTGCAGAGGGGTAGGAGTTTAGGAATTAGGGCAGAGGGGTATGATACAGTTCAGGGGGTCAGGATTTAGGGCAGAGGGGCACGATATAGAGCAGACAGTAAGGAATTAGGGTAAAGGGCTATGTGATACAGGGCTAGTGGTAAGGAATTAGGACAGAGGGGCATGATACAGGACAGAAGGTCAGAAATTAGGGCAGAGGTGAATGATAGAGGTTAGAGGGTCAGGAATTAGAGCAGAGGGGAATGATACAGGGTAGGTAGTAAAGAATTAGGGCAGGGGAGCATGGTACAGGGCAGGGGGGCAGGTTGTAGGGCAGAGGGGAATGATACAGGGCAGGGGGTCCGGAATTAGG
>NC_092860.1:22206465-22270322 GCF_032062135.1 Pyxicephalus adspersus
TGCGCAGCATGGCAAAGTTCTGCCTCTTGTAATAATCCAGGAGCAGTGCTGTCCTCTCCCGGCACCTCCGGCCATCCACCTCGAATCCTTCTCCCTGCAGGGCTGTGCTCATCCTCTCCGCCACCGCCGCCCACACCTGCCCGAACTCCCGCACCCAGAACGGGTTGTGATGGATGACCTCCCGCAGCAGGATAATGTCATGATGGGCAGCGAACCGAATATGCCGCTTCCGAGTGGATCCGGGGGGTGAATAGGCTCCGAAGTCCGCCCGCACTGATGGGAGAGATTATTGGGGTAATGTATGAGGCATTGTACAGAACACTATCAATACATGCTAATCACAGACATGGTCATTATATACACATGATCGGGCGATATGGTATTATATTATAGCTACCCATCCGCTTGCACCCTCACCGGCTGCTGCACTGCTCGGGACTTGTCCCGGAGACTCCATCCGTCTGACCCGACCTCCCTGACTCCGGCACAGGAAGCAAATCACAGCGGCGACATTCTCCCATCAGCCACTAGGGGAGCCAGAGAGACATTTGACGTGTGGGTGACCCATGCTGGATACAGCACATGTGTAAGGTGAGAAGGATGGCCAGGTAAAGGGCAAATCAATAGATCAGAACCATCAAATCATATTTATGTTTCAATGTCTTTATTAGTTTTTATTTTATTCATACAACTAAACAAGCCAAAATAAAATGTGTCATAAATTGTTCACATTCCAACAGATTATACCAGATCAGCATAATCTCTATACAACTTTAATTATATATGTAATCCTGACTTCTAATATTTCTCAATTCTGGTTACTGCTTATTCTCTATCTTTTATTATAATGAGTATCTCATTACACATTATATACTCCTAATTGGTTCATCTTTGTATTGTCAACTGCTTCCCCACTTCCACCCCCCTTATATATTCCTGTGACAAAATTATCTGCTATAACCCTTTACCTATTATCCCACCCAAAACAAACGTGTAATTAATTTATTAATAAGAGGAGAAAAAAAGTAATATTACCTTTCTCTCCATTACAACATATTTATACAGACACTTCTTCTATTTAGTGGTTCCATCCTAAAAGGAAAAAAAAAAGAGTCCTCATCCAAATCGTATTTAAATTAGTGTAATTAGTGTAAAATCTCTCAGTGATATATGGAGAGAGAGGAAAGAGCCTTCTATACTTCATCTTTTAACAATTATTCAATCCTTATTGTTTAAATCTTCATTACTCCCTTAGTTATAGGAATGCAATAAGGGTTCACTTTTTTTTCCACTTTATCCTATGCTGGTAACACTGCGTATTTTCTGTATTTTCTGCGTATTATTTTCTATTTTTACTTTATCTAATTATAGCATACCTTTGTTTTCCACCCAGTTAAACATGACATAAATACTTAAATACGCCTAACATTACATATAACATCGACAACACAAAAACCAAGGAAGGAGGGGGGACAGGGAAGGGAACATGTATTACAAACTTCCTAATCAATAGTAACTATATAGTCAACATAGACCGATCCCAGCCATTATGAACCATCAAATTATATTTAATCCTGTAATTGTAGGAAATAATTACATGATTAGGTTATAAGGTGCTTTATCCATACCTAAAACATTTCAGAAAGGGTGCAGAAGACAATTTCTAACTTTTAGATGGTAATGTCCCTTTTGCAATAAAATGACGGTGCTAGGACGGTGTGATGTAACACCATACAGCTCAGTGTACTTGGAAAATAAGTTTGCAAGCTTATTTTATTGAAAAAGTTACATTGCCTGTCCCTTCTGCAATAAGAATCCTGCATGTTCGCAATTTTGGAATGTAGAACTATAGTTTTGCTGTTCGTATAGGCACTGCTTGGTAAAGTCATAACTTGAACCATCCTGCCTGCTGTTATAGGCCAGGAAGATGGCTCATCATAGTAATGGGCCAATGTAACCTAGCCTTGTTGGTGGGGCTTGTTGTCAATAAACTTGATGTACATGGCAAAAAGAATGAGTGTATTGTGGAGTAGTGTAGCACCATAAAGCATAAGGAAGCTCCTGGGAGCCAGCAGTGGATAATAGGCGGCTTACATGCTTTCTGACACACATTGCGGTACTTTAAAAACATTAAAGACAAAATCTTATCAAGTGAACCTATTACACAGCTTTTTATAATCCATAGTCATGTCATTACCCATTCTTCAGAGGAGCTCACAATCTAATGTCTCTAACATAATCCAATGACAATATGGAGAACTCCTGGTGGAGAGAAAGGGGGTTAATTATTATTAATATTATTATTATTAATAAAAATGATTTATATAGCGCCAACATATTACACAGCGCTGTGCAGTAAATACATTTAATTAACCTACCAGTATGTTTTTAGGATGTGGGAGGAAAGTAGAGTTCCCCAGGGAAATTTGCACAAACATCGAGAGAACATACAACTCCAACAGAGTGTTCTAGCCAAAATTTAAACCGGGGTCCCTAATGCTGCAAAGTCATTGAAAGCCACTGTACCCCTTTCTAAACTTATTGTCTGAAACACACAGTGACACAAAAATAAAGTAGAACACATTTTATTCAATCACAATGAACAGGACAATGTTTTGTGGGAGTTTTGGATATAATTTACAAAAAATTGAAATGCAACATGCAAGTAATGTGCTATGTTCTGTCTTATCACAAACCAATGATGCAAATAGATCCTCATTCAATTACTGTGAATCTCCTGCACCCTTTCCAAGAGTCACCTATGACATTTTGCTCATTGCTTCTTACATTTAGTCTTAAGGAACTGTAATTTAAAGTGGAACTCTGAAGCTAGTGGCTTATTTATGTACGAGGGGGTGCTGAGAAGTTCCTGGCTTTGTCCCCTCTAGAAAAATGAGTGAGGGGCATATGACAGCCTAATATCTTAGTATGTAACTGTGCAAATATCAGGTCTTTCCGATTCTTAAAACTGTTTTTTCTTTTAGTGAGAAGCTGTGATGGCAGAGGCACAAGCAAGTTTCATGTCGTTTGAGTTACGGGTCGTCATGAAGTTTTTGTTTCTCCAGGAAAAGTCAGCAAATGACATTCACACTGAGATGTCCCAAACACGGAGAAGAAGTGTCCTTCCTACAGCACTGTCAAAACCTGGATATCTTGTTTCAAGACTGGGCATTTCACCGTTAAAGATGAGCCCCGCAGTGGGCGCCCCCATGAGATGATTATTGAGGACCGGCGAATATCCGCAAAAAAGATAGCCCAGATACTTGACATCTCACGTAAGTGTGCTGGGTTTGTTATCACCACTATCCTAGACATGCACAAGCTTTCAGTGAAGTGGGTGCCGAAATGTTTGAACAGTGATCAGAAGAAGGAACGTGTTGAAGCATCCAAAGCCGTTTTGGCCCATTTTGAAGCTGCACAGGACTTTTTGGCTAGGTCAGTGACTGAAAATGAAACTTGGCTCCACATCTATGATCCTGAAACCAAGAGGAATGGCACCACAGCGGGTCTCTGTGGCCGAATAAGTTCCGAACTCAGAAATCAGCCAAAAAAGTAATGGCAGCCGTTTTCTGGGACAAAGACGGTATTCTGTTTGTGGACTACCTACCTTGGGGCTCTAGTATCACCGGACAGTATTATGCTAACCTCCTGGAACAGCTGAAGGAGGAAATTAAGACGAAACGCCGTGGAAAGTTAACCAAAGGGATCCTTTTTTTGCCGGACAATGCACTTGCGCACACGTTCAACGTTGTGGCTGCCAAATTGAACACCCTGGGTTTCCAATTGGTCCACCACCCCCCCTACTCACCTGACCTGGCCCCTTCGGACTATTATCTGTTCGTGAATTTGAAGAAGCACCTGAAGGGGCAACGTTTTGAGGACATTTCTGACATCAAAGATGCTGCTGAGAGCTGGTTTGGGGCCCAACCAAAGGACTTTTATTTGAACGGTCTAGCAAAGCTGCAACTACGCTGTACCAAGTGCATCAGTCTCGGGGGGAATATGTTGAATAAATGTTTTATTTCATAACTCTGGCTCTTTTCTTTCTGGGCAAAGCCAGGAACTTCTCAGCACCTCCCTGGAGAGATAGAAAAACTCATTGTCAATTTTACAGATAATGATCAGTGAGAGTGAATGGAATACCTGTAGAACAACTAACACCTCTAGTATAGTAATATACTATGCACACCTTGTACTCAATTCATTCAGTTTTGAAGAAATGATATGGAATGCAGCTAAAGTTATTCCTTTGCTTCCATTTCCTACTATAAACTTTGCAAAGCCATGTTAATTACAGCTTTGTATGGACAGTGTAAATATACACAAAGGCTGACGCTACCCAACTACAACAGCAGCTCATTGTTGGTACAACAAGTGCTTAGTAGCAGTGGCTCCACTGTCACTGTTTTGTTGTCTGGGTTCTATTTGAAATGTGACCCTGCATCCAAGTCTGTGCAAATATCCGTAGCCACCCAGTCACTCTTTTTTGTAAAGTATTATTATTAGTAGTATATATTAAGCACCAGCATATTAAGCAATGCTGTACAATAAATAGGAGCTGCAGATAACAAACGTGCATATATAATGTGTAAAAGTATGACAGAGAAGAGGGCACAGACCGTTTGAAGCGTAGCTAGAATTTGTAAAAAATAAGCAGCAATATTAGTTTTATTACACCATGCTGGCCGTGATTGAATTTTCTTAGCGTACTCAGGTTTGTTTCCCCTGCCTTACATGCACAGGTAGAATGAATTTGGGTGCAGTGCACACGCCTGGCTGTCTGTTCTCTAACCACTAGAGGACAGCAGGAAGCAGAGGGTGTTGGGTGCTACAAACTCATACAGAGTCTCACACAAGCACACAAGAGTCAAATGTGAACTGACAAGCAGAGAAGCAGCCTGTGCTCTTTTTTCTCTCTCAATCTGCTTCATGTACTGTCCGTCCTTTCTGTAATACTTTACCTTCTTGCTGTGTCAAGACTTCAACCACAGCCTTTTCTGTTCTGCAAGAAAACCCCTGTTTTGTGATCTGAGGCTTGTCAAGGACCAGACATGGGTGATGCTCATGGGTCATCGATTGACCCATCTGATATTCTCCTTTGTGACAGCTTCACCCAGGTGCCTGGAGATGGAATGGTTCTCTCGCTGCTCCTGACACATAAAGAACTGGTAATCCAGAGCCTGGGTGCCACCTCAACTGGATCCCACCAGATGTCATTCAATTTAACTGACTGTGTCAGTTGTCACTCTTTCAAGGGTAAAGACCCCAAGGACATTGGCGGGTATTTCACCGTTGTGTTTTATCCTCTTAGAGGGATTTTAGGATCTACAAACCACAGGCAACAAATTTCCAGGACCTTTCGGACAGAGGCGTCAAGGAGCAAAGAACAGAACATGAAACTTGCCAGGATCTGGACAGAAAAGATAAGGCAGCTGTCTATAGAACAAGGTAAAGTTGGGGAAACTAACTGCTTTAAAAAGTTCTTGTTGTTGTAACAACCTAGACAGGTGCCACCGTATTGTACATGGTGGCAATTATATAGTAGGTCTGTCCAGCTCCATATTTCAAGAGCCAGGATCTGCACACATATGTAGTATTTCTTTATGTGGCAGGAGTACATTTAGTAAAGTATGGTTAAAAAATCAGAAAATTACTCCAGTTGTATGGATTTCCTGACCCATTCGTTGAGTATGGGAGTTGGACATACATGTAATAGGTGAGCAGCATTTGCAATTATTGACAGTATAAAGTTATAACCTGATCAGTTATGTTACTTGCAGTCATTTACACATCAGGTTACTCAACAATTAAAGAAAGTATGAAACTTCAGCTCTTGAATTTTTTTTATTCCTGTATAGTAGGTGAAATTTGTAATGGTGTAAATGTATCAGCAATCAGACCTTCCTACATGATCCACTTTCTGAATATACTCACCTGACAGGTTAGAAAACATTTCATTGAAGTTCAGTGACTCAGGAGATTGTAGTCAAAGTGGTGATCAGGACTGGAGAAGGGATTTGTGACACACATGATCTCATAGCATGGTGCTGCACCCATTAGGATCAATCCTGTACTGGTCAGAGTAAAGGTTCCTGCACATTAGTTGTGATTGAAAACACATGCACATACCTGAAGTTTAAATATAAACAATAGTAGAAATTAAACTCCATTAGATAGGTGGGACGATTTTGTACTGCCCATAGTAGTTCTGCAGGTCTGTGGAGCTTCTTTTAACTTTGGTTCCCAACAGATGAAAGTTGCCAGAACTTGTTTCTGTTAGTTTAGGATGGAATGGATATAGTCTCACACCTGTGGCTGAAAAGCCGCTCCTAGGCACAGAGCAACCTGCCCGCAGGATAACACATTTGCATGCATTGCCCTTGTGTTTGCAACACAGTTCCTCCTTCAGAGGAGGAAAAGCAACTGCTTGTTCAGAAGTAACATGTCGCTTCCATAAACCACGCCGCAACCACATTGCCATGTACAAATTGGTCCCCAACTGTTCGCATTTGGTTAAATCGGAGCAGTTTGGAGTGTGGTTGGGCACAACACTTTAATCAATAGGAGGTCCAACATGGGTCTTAGAGAGATTTTTTCTCACATTTTAAAAAAATGTTTTATATATTGTGACCTTTATACCCACATATGAGTGTTGTGAGTGTTGTGATTAAAAGCCTTGCACAATTTGTCATAGAACAGTTGGACTTTTTCTTTAACACTATATAATGTGAATTACAAGTTGAATTGGCTACAACAGAATATGTTTTTGATCTTTGGTGATTTTTTAAATGTAAAGTTTATATAATATTGCATTGATGGTGTTGTAGATTGACCTTCTGCAGCCTTTACATTATCTACTACAATGGTTGCAAATCACTTCTCAGGTTTAGGATGGCACCTGTGTAATGTGTTTCTGCACAGCCGCATGTAGTATGTGCTGGGAGAGGCTGTGATGGGGTGACAACATAGGAAGACACCAAAACGTTGTTGTCATGAGCCTGCAAAATGACCTCCAGCTGCAGATAAAAAATATAGAAATACATTTAAATCGGTGATAGTATGTTGAAGCTTATATGTGATTTTAGCGATTACATTTACATATATTTTAGCAGTTGGTGTAAACAGAGGCCAAAAACCAGGCATAGAAAATCATTCACATATGCTGTGGTGATGAATGCCAGGGGATAATAGTCACCCTGGATCATGTGGTAAATATTAATTAAATTGGCACTGAGTGTGTACATGCTGCGCTGGCTCTGGGTGACAAAAACAATTCTGTATATTACACCCAGGTTTCCTTTTCTGGTTACCATATGTATACCAAAAGCCAAAACATTTTTAATGTTGGATAGCGTACGCTTTTTTGCCATACCTGAATTTTTCTTTACTTTGTGACCTGTAGGCCCAACAAGAAGTGAGGGAAATCTCTACACAGTGAGGGAAATCCTTTCTTAGTTGTCACCAGAACAGGTTTCCCTAAAATTTCCCCTTTATTCCCATTTCAGTATTGGCAATAATCCCAAAGCCAGAGATGGGAAGACGTGGCAATAACAATATGGCAGCTTTGAACCAAACCTGAAAAACGTGTTTGATTTAGGCTGCAAGCTTGTTGTGGGCCTGTGTTTAGAAGTTGCCTATTGCAGCCAGGCAACTAGCATGGGATGGTAACAATGGCATCCCTCAAATTTCTTATGTGACAGGTTTACTTTAAAGTGACCATGCCAGGGACAAAACCAGAAGCTTTATACATCCCTGGATATCGGTCTGTTCAGTAAAAACACTTTGTAGAGGATCCCTCAGATTGACTCCAGTGTGTAGAGCCCCCCCCCGCTGGCCACTGTGGTTCCTCCCGCCAACCACAACATCTCCATTGTGTCCTACAGTGTCATAGCAGCCGAAGGGGGGACAGGGGAGCACACAGTTAGACCAGGCCAAGGTGTCCGATCAGATCGGTGCCTAGAGTAAAGTTTTACCAAATGGACCAACAAACTGATATGTATAACCCTACATTATTTTCAGGTGAGTGCCTTTCTAGTTGTGTTTACTTTAAAGTGTATGTAAAGATAAACTATGTCCAGTAACACTTGTACTAATGCCAGATTTTTATATCAGACAATTATGAACGATCGTCATGGACAACAATGGAATGGACTGTGCTGACTGGTCACAGCTGAGGAAGGGAGGACTGTTGTATTTTCTTTCCAGCTGAATGATTGGCCAGGATATTACCTGTGTTTGGGGTGAATGCCTCCCTGACATGCACAACCTAAAGCTGACCTCCGGCCATGCAATGAAATTACTTATATTGATTTTGCTGCGTACTGTGAGATAATAAATGCAACATGTGAGACAGAACCCACCTCATTTCATGCCTAGCATCACCCTGACCACCATTTCTATTTATTAGATTTCAGTTATGACGGTTCTGCATCAAATCTGGGTGTTACAGGTGGTCATCATGGAAATCCTGGAATGCCCATTCCTCCAGACTAATATCCACCCATCAGCACTTCAAATAAAGTGCACTTATCCTACTAAACTACCCCACCCTTCCTTTCCAAGATAAGCAGAGAGGGTAAATCTTCATAGAGAGGACACCTATAGGGTTCCATCTCTTTACTATATAAAATGTTCTAACTTTAGGTACAACTTAAGCACCTGACAGGTATACCGTACTTTTTTCTATATGACGTCATAACACAAGTTATTCTAATTTTGCAGAAAGGTGTACAGGCTTTTAGCTTGCATTTGGAGACGAGCCATTGTAACAAAGCCGAGCAGCAAATGAATCAGTCTAATTATATATCTCATCAGGATCCAAAGGTTATGTTTGATTTTTGTTTTGTCATATCTGGGCTATGCTGTCAAGCTGTTCCCATTTGTTCACTGATTCCAGTCCTCTGTGAGTCATTGCCCTCTATGTTCAGAGATTTTGTTCTATGTTGAAGTGAAGCCAGGTGTAGCCATTATTATGGGGACAAGGCACAGACAGGTGAGACAGGTTAGAACACATTCCAAACAGTGATATTCCCACTCCGTAGGCTTAACTTTATAGCTCTGAGTACAGTGCATGGTAATAATAAGCATATGTTTGTACAAAGGTGGCATGATTGCATCATAATTAAATTATATGTTTTTAGGTAAACTTAAGTTAATAAAATTGGGGCCAATCATAAAGCAGCTCTAGGAACTTTCAGCAGCCATATCTCTGCTTTAAAAAGAAAAAGAAGCATTTCATTCTGATATGTTAAGAATGAAGAACACTGTATGACATGGCAAGCTTCATCCTGTAGTCCACATTTTGTGAATGGGCTGCAAAGTCCTGCAAAGTGTAAGGAGGAGATCAGTAAATCCATACTAGCTCATAACTTTAGCTGCATACTTAGGGGCTGAAAAATAAAATTTTCAGTAGTAAATCACCTGTTTACCTCTATGCATGTGCATGCCATGCTGGTTTGTGCGTGTGCAATGTGCAACCAAACAGCAAACCATTCATCATGCACCATGGGGAAATATGTGCATTGTATCACTGAGCATTGAAAGAAAAAGGGCAGGAGCATTTTTGGCACTAATGGGCAATCTATATATCACAAAGCATTGATGCATCAAGCAATGCTATACAGTGCATACAAGTGAGAATGTGCCCCAAGGGTTTTCGTTTATAGCTGGCGTGTTCAATCAGAAATTGGGAGATTGAGGACTTCTGATCAAACCTGAGATTACAACTGGCAGAGGGAAATCTTATATGGTGATTCTGCAACACCAAATGCTAAGGCCCTGATTTATTAAAGAGAGAATACACTTTCGCCAGTAAAGCTGGGTGATCCAGCAAACCTGGAATTGATCTGGTCCAATAACATTTGCTAACAAATACCTAATGACTTTTAAAAAATCCATTCCAGGTTTTCTGTATATCCCAGCTTCACTGATGAAAATGTATTCTCTACAGCCTTGGAGAACTTTAATAAATCAGGGCTTAAGAATCAAATGCTAAGAATTCCAACACCAAATGTGGCCAAATGCTAAGAGTTGCAAAGCAAGCTGAAGAAAAAGGGATAGGGGAAACAGGAATATTTTTTTACAGGTGTAAAAAAGTGTGTCCCAATAAAAGAGGTATTAATGTCCCAATTAAACAGATGATAATGTCCCAGTCTCACCTCCAAAAATTGTGGCAAAACATGGATTGCAGTAAAGTATGCTTCAATTTTTTCCTTCGAGGTATGTAGCTTGTAAGTATTCAGCTTTTCAGGTTTACACAAGAGTTTCTGGTTAATGATCCATCTGCCTAATTTAGATACACTTTAACCTGCAATGTGCATGCTACTATTTAAATACTGCACTTGTATACTACCAGTCTTGACAAAAACTATAAGGGATTTTACGGTTGACTTTCTTATGAAAATGCTGGCTTTGTGGCTATCTTTGGGCTCAGCCAGCTTTCCTCTTATTGGAGAGGTGTTCTAGACTTCTGCAAAACCACTAAAAAACTTTTGTCTCATAGGCTGCTTAGGCTAACCTGTCAAACAATTAAATAAATTTGTATTACAAATGTATAACTTATAATAAAATACTTTTAAAAAGCATATTTTAACATAAAACCCGTTGATATGAACAAATTGCCATGTACAACAGATGTAGTAGAATTTTTAGGAACATCATTTAGGCTTCACTCTAAACCAATTTGGAATGTACCTTACAATTTTGAGTACTGTACTGTACTTTATCACAGTTGCACAAACACAGTTTGTTACCTTTAACACGGTCTCGTCTTTTATATGTAATGTAATTGTGTTTGTGCAACGTAGTGCAAATATGCAAGATATAAAAAAAACAGCCATGTGTTTCTATGATCATGTGCTTCCAGATATTTGGTTTAGGTGTTCTTTTTAATTTTATAAATCATTATTTTGTATATATTTTAGTACATGTGTTAAAATGGGAAAGGGGTAAGGATTAGGTTACATAAGAACCCTCTGGGACTGGTGGTCTTATTTTTCTATCTATTGTAAAATGAGAATGTGCTGCTGTGGAGGTTGGGGCATATTAGGTAACCCTGCATTAAAAAAGGAAAGGGTCACTAAATTATTTTTAAAGAATCCTTAAGTGCATTAATTGGTTGAATTCAGCTTACTACATGTACACAGAATTATATCTAAAAATGTAAAACTATATTTTGTTTTGGCCGCCCTCCATCAAAAATGAAAGGTTCTCTGCCCTTTTGGCCCACCATGCTTCAATACAACTGACTTTAACCCCCTGTAAAAGTGTTACCCCAAGTTTGCTTCCAATTGTGTCACATCACTGTCAATTCTAGAAAACCTTCAAGAGTATTGGGTGGTTTTGAATATCCAGTTTTCTTAGGGGTCACAGCCATATCAAATTTGCCCCCGTAATGCATTGAAAGCCAAGTTGAGTTTTTTTTTTAACTTTTTGGTTGTACTTTATTTATTGTATAGCTTTTTTAAAACCATTTTATTCTTTGGGGTGCTTCTGGAGTTATTTCTTTTCATTCATTGTACAGGTATTCAGACTTATTATGGTTAAGCAGTGAGAAGTCGGCTGTGTAAGGGAAAATTCTGCTTTTCGTAATGGGATCATGTTGATGAATATCTAAACAATGTTCTCAATAACTTTTATCTTGAGTTGCAATAAAATTAATATTAATTTTAGGTTTATGGAATTAGTTCATGAGACTCATTCCTGGAAGTAGCAGGACATTTGAGTTGACTTCCTATTAGAATTACCATGTTATCTGTATAATGTCTAAATTCAGAGATAGTTGTAGGTGGGGCTTCCCTTCTAAACTTTCAGGGGTTGATGGTCGCCTGTGTGCTCCTGATAAGGAGTAGTAAATGTGGAGGCTTATAGAACCCAAAACAACAGATAACATGCTCACTATGGGCGCTTTGTAAATAAATACTGAATGTATTATCAATAACAACCAATAACTCATGGAGGTAATTGCCTGATAGAATATACAAAATAAAAAAATGCTGTAGTAAAAAAAAAGTAAAATAATCTGCATTTTGAAAATAATGTTAAATGATTACCTTTTAATGTGAAAAAAAACCTGGAATCTAAGAACCATCTGAAAGCTGTTCACATTACCAATGTCATTGGTCACATTGTCTTTGCAGAAGTGGAGCGATGGAAAATTGTGCAGCATATTAGTCCTTAGATTTGGTTGTGCATTATTTTTTTTCCTTTATTTTCACCTGCTGGTCCTTCAAAGAACCCAGTTCCTGTCCATGGGTGTCTTTGCATGTATAGAGCAGCCATGATTTTAACACTAGACTCCCGATTCAATCAACAAACATCTTTCTCTATTCATCACCCTTTTATAGGGGTGTGGGGACTTTTACCGGAGATAGTTAGAAGGAAGAGAACAATGTGTGTGGTTTTAGTTAAATTCACGGGAAGTAACAGTTTTGCATTTTGGCAAGATCAAAAGGTAATTTATGTATTTTGTAGAAACGTTCTCCTGTAGCCTAGAAAATACAAACTATCACAGCCCCCGCATGTAAAGACTGTTAAATGGCAAAATATTATAATTTGTTCTTAGATTTAGATGTTTCAAATTAAATAGATATATTTGGATATTCCTCAAGGCAGAGCTGCAGGAATTGGATGAATACTAGTGTGGAACTAATGGTTCTTTCATGCCAATTATTGTCCTGTTTAATGTTTCAGTTTAAGATACTTTTGGGCTCTGTATCTTGTGTCTGTATCTTCCTCTCTGTTGTACCCGGTTAGAAGCTCACACAGGGACGAGGACCCTCTCCCCAACTTCTGTTTAACAACATTGGATACTCAAGCAGCCCATCAGCAATTATTAATGCAGTCGCATGTGAAGAAGAGGAATCCCAAGTTCCCCATACTCCAAAGTACTGTGTATTTTCCTATATTACCAGTGGCAGAACAGGGGAGTGGAGGAAATGTCCCATATGCAACTCAACTGTCTTCTGTTTGTTAAAGGTTTAAGCCCAATACAAACATCATATAGAAATCAGATCACTAGCATTGGAATTGATCTTTTATCATCATTTCTAGTGACAGATAAACAAGGGAGGATGAGCAACACCAAACTGTGTATTTCTCCATTGGAGTGCGCAGTGTTCCATCCCAGTCAGCCGTTCATCCATCCAGCATAGCAGATTGAACAACATTGTGGGTCCACTGTACACGTCAGATTTTTTTGCCCAAGAGAATCATGATCGACGTGTGACAATAATCTGATGTGTGTATGAAGCTTTATTTCCTTAATCATACCTAAACTTTGACTGTTTGCATGGTTTCGGCTGAGTGTCCCTTTTCCTCATGGCACACTCAGCCGAAACCATGCAATATGCCATATGGTCATTGACCTCCTCAGGGTCACACTAAAACGGGCAGTGATCTCATCAGAAACAGACTAAAGGTGAATGTTTCCCTGTTCTCTGATCTATTTGATGTTTTACTAGTACCTTACCAACTTCCAAACCTGATTCAGATATACCTCCAAATTTAGTCATGGTCACTTGGCCAAATCTCTTAGTTTCCTGTATCACCTATATATGCAGAGTACATTCACACCTGTCTATTTCTGACTTCCTTGTGCTGAGCTTAATCATCTTCCTTCAGATTCCAGACTTGTTCTATTTTCAATGCAAATTGTACCATCATGTAACCCATATCAAAAGCTTGATGTTGTGGTGCCCCCTTTAAATTGTATATAAACCAAATAACAAATATAATATGTTGTACATACCCAGGCTTTAAATGTGATGGCTCAATTAGTTTAAATTTTAGGCTTTTAAACATTATTAAAAAGTATGGTAAATACTTGTTGATCTTGCTAAATGGAGTGCCCTTATCTTTTTTTGTAAG
Organism: Pyxicephalus adspersus; assembly: GCF_032062135.1. Classification (NCBI taxonomy): domain Eukaryota; kingdom Metazoa; phylum Chordata; class Amphibia; order Anura; family Pyxicephalidae; genus Pyxicephalus; species Pyxicephalus adspersus. The sequence goes on from NC_092860.1 coordinate 22,220,332, forward strand.
GTAAAAATACAATATATATTTTTTTTGTAAACTGCCAATACTATCAATCCGCCATGTAGTGGAAATGAACAAAGGCAGATGTTTGAAATCCAGCATGTGTAATAACCAAGGCTCCATAGATATAGTGTAGAATTGAGTGTTGACAAGAATAAATTAAAAAATGATATTTTTGAGGATTACCAGGTAGAAATAAATAGTTCTGCCAGGCTGGTCAGTAAGGTTTTCTTTTATTGTGTGAACAATGGGATACTTGGTCTACCTATAAATTAAATGAAAGTAAAGAATTTTAAGATAGCCAGTCCAGTTGTCATTTTTTCCAAATCAAGCCAGAGAACCTGAGCTATCACCTGACTGGTTGTGATGGACATACACTTTTGTTTCCTAGGTGTTCTTCTATATTTTGTATATGATGCCTATTAAATTTTATCTATTTTTTATTGGATTCATAACAAAAGTGGTGCAGAGAATTTGATAGAATTCTATTGTCTCTACCATGTTGGGGCCAGCTTTCTTTTGATAAAGATGCAAGCTGACTGTCTATGGCATCAGCACTTCCTGAGCCTCGGACCCTAAAAGCCATGGTTAATAGCATTCTTGAAGTCGTCATTCATTTAATTTATTTCATTTATTTATTTATTTATTTGTTTATTGATACATTTCATTATCATTTACAGGACATCCATACCTTGTGCCACAATCAGACCGTGTACTTGTGTTGTTGAATCCTCGTGGTGGAACAGGGAAGGCTCTTGCTCTGTTTGAGACCCACATCATGCCCATGTTGACAGAGGCCAATGCCCGTTTCACCTTGCTGGTGACAGGTAGGAAGGGGTCAGGAAGAATGAAAGGTGACACAGAGGGTAAAACTTTGTAGTTGTAAACTTAAACCAGACTTGGCAGAGAAGAAGCAGGCAATTTCAAAGCACCAGCCCACTAGCAGGTCCATAAACAAAAATGGTCAACTGAGTCAAATGTTCCTTTTTAAATGATCAGAGACATTAAAAGGGAACAGTCATTTTTTGTGATATTTGGAACAGCTTTTATATATATATATATATATATATATATATATATATATATATATATATATATATATATATATATATATATATATATATATATATATATATATATATTTCTTAATATTCACTTTGCTGGTGACCGGTATGAAGGGTCAGGAAGAATGAAAGGTGACACAGAGGGTAAATATTTGTAGTTGTGGACTTAAATCAGACTTGGCAGAGAAGCTCTTGAGGTCATGAGCATTGACCAACAGCAAATATAATGACATAGAAATTGAAATGTTAGAGCAACAGTACAAAAATAAAGAGCAAAATCAAACAACTAAAGGAAGTACGTAAGTTAATATTGCTATCCAGTGATTCTGCTAAAATCAGAATAGTCATTAAAAATACCCTAATTTAATTTTTTTTAATCCATTCAGAAGGATTTTCACTGACCATCTAACAAGGCCATAAGGCATGTGGTATGTTACTGTGATTGTTGACTACCATATATATATATATATATATATATATATTATTTTTATTTTTTTTTTTTACCATTAAAATTTTTAATTACACCTGGCTTTCTACATGTGAGAAGCATCAAGAGGTCTGTAGTGTCTGATCCTCTATCACAATCCCCCGTGTTCCAGGAGCACCACCATAATGATAAACAGACAGGGGTTGGCTGTAGTACAGCTATGCATTCACAAAAAAAAACCCAAAGTAGTAAGCATGTAGCGTGTACTCCATGTATGTATCTCAAGGTTTAATGACCAGGTATGACTAGTATGTGCCTTTTACACACAGTTTGTAGTTCTGAAAAATGCATCTTTACAGAACCGGCTGTGAATATGTGTGATAAGGATATGTATAGTTTGGACCTTGTCAAACATTTAAATTAAAATGTATCATGAGTGAATCATTAGTAAGTGTTTGTTTAGAACTTTGAAATTTCATTGTGGTGCATTAGACCAACCAGCTGTCTGTCATCTGTAGACCCGGAAGCACAATTTCCTTACCTGCTATAGGAGAGATGTCCCCAAGTACTCAAAATAAATACCAATTTATGTAATTTACAGGATATATCAAATGATTTAGTTGTGCAAATTAGGCATAGAGTTCTTGTCACACCAACTGATCCATGCTTAAGTTGTTGAATCTGGTGTGGGTATCTAGGCATGGATGACCTATTTATGAAAGGGTTAATGTAATTTGCATGGATTTGCTCACAGTTGTAGTGCTGGATAGCATTATCTTTTTACTGACCAGTGACAAATTTGGGAGTGGGCGTTAAAAAATTGCTGTATTAAACAAATCTTAAAGCTGCTGCACAAGCCTGCATCTGACCCCAAGTTCCTGCCGATACAACTGAATGTCCAGTCCTGGTTGTTTTGAAGCTTGTCCTCCTCTTCTTACCTAATATTTATTATAGAGAGTTGCTTGCCTGTCATGTTTACTCTCATGCTTCAGTGTGTCTTAGAATGAGTATGAGACAAGGAAATCTGACTTGCTTGAATTGGAACATTTTTTTAGTGGGAAGAGTTTTTTTAAAGTGGAGATTTCTCTTTCAAGATTTTTTTGTGTCCCCATTTGGAAAATTCACCCTTATGTCCTGTCCAAGTAACAAATGTTAAGACGGGACATCATGATTCATATTGTCCTTGGGGTAACATAAACTGTAAGGCAATGCAATGTTAGGCAGGTGTTGGAATATCTTAAAAAAATCACAAAATACTGTATACCCAGACAAAAAGGATTACTTTCTATCCTAACAAAAACTGTGTTATTTGCTCTAAATTAACAGAAAGGCCCAATCAGGCATATGAGGTGGTACGTGACCAGGATCTGTCTAATTGGGATGTCATTGCTGTAATGTCAGGGGATGGACTCATATTTGAGGTAAGAAACCATTACCTTCACTTTACAATCTATTTTGAGACTCTTTTCCTAAACCAAGATTTCTACTCTTTATTGCCAGGTCATAAACGGGTTAATGGCACGGCCAGATTGGGCTGATGCCATTAAAAAGCCCCTCTCTGTCCTCCCAGGCGGTTCAGGAAATGCCCTGGCTGCATCTATCAACTATTATTCTGGGTAAGTAAAACTATAGTCAGACAAATGTGATATAGGCTGCCCATGCTAGTAATACTGAGCTTTCTGTTTCCCCCTTTGAACATTTGTATTTACTTTGCAGGGATACTTTCTTTCACAAGGGGACAATGTTCTCACTTCTGCAGTGACATCTCTGCAGTGTTGTCACCCTATTCTGATTGCTGTAACTTTTTAGACAATTTAATCCACTCTATCTATGCAGTGGTTTTATAATCGTATTAAAGTCCTGGTTGAACCCATGCAAACCAAACCAGCCTACTAACAACATTTTATTGCTTCCCTTTTAATGTTGCAAAGAATGTCACCCATTGCCAAAGGCGCTAGATGTGCCTAAAATGCAGATTTTTATATTTGCATAACAGGTTCATTAGCTTAATTTTCGTACATTGATGTCAAAAATAGATTTGAACATTCTTTTTGTTTGTTAATTTTTTTAAATGTGTTTAACATTCAGATGCATACAAGCATGTTTGTCATTGTTAATGTTTTTATTACTGTAGATCTCTGTCCGTCACCAGGGGCCATCCTTTAATGTATAATAAATCAAGTGTCACATCCCTGTTGTCTGTATTGATGCATCACCCATTCCGCTTCCTCCAGGGATGTTATAATCAGGGACAGCAGATGGGTACCTAAATTTGTGGTGTAGGGCGGCTACTGACCTTCTGACCTTTTTGGGTATTCACACAAAACATTGAAGATTGTTCCTCTTATCTGGCTTCCAAATGCCTATCATATAAGTAGTTTTTAAAAGTCTTCCAGTGGTAAGCATCCCCATGACAAAAACTCTGTAAACATCAGTACATCATTAAATGCAATAAGTGTAAGTAGCTAAATCCTATCATATGTCAGCCCTTTGTAGTCCCTGTACAGAATGGCTGTAGTGTAAGAGGAGCACAAAGAGCTAATTAGTTCCTGGCAAGGAGCATGTTATTAGAAACAAAAAGAACAGTGACCTACAGATGAGCTTATCTTTGTCCTGCTTAAAGCTACATACACACTTCCAATTATTATCGTTGGAAAACGAACGACGAACGTTCATGCACGATATATATGAACGATCGTATAGCACCGATCCTGCACATAGAGGTAACGACACGATCGTTCGTAGATATTGTACACACAATAGATACGATCGTTTGAGCGATAGAGGAACTATGTGCACGACAGGAAAGTGAACGGACGTTCGTTCATCACGCATGCTCTGAACATGGACGATCAACGAACGACCGTACACACGAACGATGTTCAACGATCGTCGTCCAATCCGATCCGTCGGTCCGGTCGTTCGTTTCCAGCGACTTTCCTCGTTCGTCGGCGTCGTTGGTTACTTTTTTACGAACGATTTTTTGCCCAATCGATCGTTCGTCGTTCGATTGGAACGATAAAAATTGGAAGTGTGTACGCACCTTTACTTTCACTGTCCAATCAGAGGTTAAGTCAGGTCCAGGACGAACTAGATTAAGAAAAAGTGGGTTGAGTGATAATGGGGCCATCAGACATTTAATAACACAAAACTGCATTTGAAAATGTTTGATTTGAAAGTAAATATTGCAAGAGAACATATTCTGTTATTATAATTTATCTGTTAGTGGGCTATTTTTTTTTTTTTTGTATTTGATTATTTTTGGAGTTCTGCGTTAGATTCTAGGCATCTTAGATCACATGGTGTCAGCTGCAGGGAGCATTATGGGTAAAAAGATGCTCCTCACTTTACAACCAGGTTCTTTTCAAGCAACCTGGCCTTCAAGGGAATTAGTTGTTAAGTGAGGAGCAAAGTAAAGGGCTGGCCTGCGAAGTTGTGAGTGTGCAGCATGCATCAGTGTTAGCCTGCAGACCCGGATCAAGGAAGATTGCTACACGGGATGGAGGATAGAGCTGAGGATAATGAATGGGAGATGCCGGGCTGCTATACACTGTACAGTACATAAGTGCCGGTCATTAGTGCAATCCATGAGGAAGCACTATTATTTTAAACCAGATAGACCCTGGTAGGCTTAATGTATAATTACAAATGATCCAGAAAGGCCCTGGATATGCTTAGAATATGTAAGGAGGAGGAAGAGGAGTGAGTAAAGGGATGACTTTATCAATTGCAGCTACTTTTTGTCCGTCCATTGAGATGCCTGGGGTGTGTTTAGTCATGTGTCTACTTTACTGGAGACTAAACCATTGGTTTAAAAAACTGGCTTAATAATCCTTTAAGTAGTAGATAGATAGAGATATATAATTATGTATACATTTTTTTCTTTGTACAGACACCAGCAAGTCACAGGTAACAAACTCCTCATGAACTGTGCCTTTATCCTGTGTAAGGGTCAGCCTCTTCCCTTGGACATTGTCTCCCTCACCACCTCACCTGGAAAGAGAAAGTTTTCCTTCCTAAGCCTGGCCTGGGGTCTCATTTCAGACGTGGACATAGAAAGCGAGAAATACCGGTTTATGGGCTATGCCCGTTTCTCCATAGGTACATTTGTGCGGCTGACCGCATTGCGCACTTACTCAGGACGTCTCTCATTCCTGCCAGCCAGCTCTTCAGCATCAGAGACAGCCAATGGAAGTAGCCCTCCAACAGATAGCACAGTTCTGCAAGACCAGCTACTGGTACCACTGGATCAGCCTGTACCAAGTCACTGGCAAGTCGTTGAGGACCAATTTGTCCTCGTTCTGGCACTCTACCAATCTCATCTTGGAGCTGAACACTTTGCTGCCCCTATGATCAAAGGCCCTGGTGAAGGGAACATTCACTTGTACTACGCCACCTCTAGAATCTCAAGGACGAGTCTTATTAAACTCTTTATGGCTATGGAGAAGGGAACACATCTTGAGCAGAATATTCCCCATTTGACTCACCTTCCTGTTTTAGCATTTCGAATAGAACCACATGAAAGCACCGGTATTATGACAGTGGATGGAGAGGTCATTCAGTGCAGTCCAATCCAAGGACAGATTCACAGAGGTTTGGGACGTGTTATATCAATTGCTCAAGGTTCTAATTAAAAAATGAATGCCACATGAATAACACAACTACATGCGCTAAAAAGAAAATACTATTGTATTTATTAGGATATATTTACCAATGCAGCTTGCAATGCTAGTGCAACTATGTAATTTAAAATATAAATAGCACACATTTATTCCTAAGATATACCACCAAGGCTATGGTAAGTATGGTAAGACTGCATCAGTTAAAATAGCTTTGTGAGTAGGTGTTAATTTATACTTTGAGAAGATATCCTGAGCACAATGTCTAGAACTTCAGTATAGTAAACGTTTCCACCCAGCTTAAAGGAAACACAAAGTGGGTTTCTTTTAACACATTTTTATTGAATGTTAAGAAATTTATAATACAAAGATTGTGAGCTGAGTGTACAGATGTTCCATATAGGAACTACACAGGGTAACATTTTCAGTGAACATGGTCAAGGGAAAGACATGCATATATAAAGTGGGTAATGTTTTGTAGTAAAGAGAAATGGTAAAGAAAGAGAAATAGTGCTGGAAAAGACTCAAGAGAAAGGGAAGCAAGGAAAAAGAGAAAAAAATGGTGACAAGGAGATGTCTAGGTAGTGAATCAAATGTAATTATTATATTTGATATTTTTTTTTTATCAACCTTTTTAACATGAAGGAACTTGAAATAACTTTCAGGTTTCGGGGAGCCCCTACTTTAATTACTATATCCATAGCCTACATTATATTTATGTGGTGGTCATTTGAAAGAATTCTTCTTACATTGCTGGCATTGTGAGGAAAATGTCACCCTTACCGATAGCCAGAAAAATCATTGGTGTCTGTAAACTGACCTGAGAGGACAAACTTGCTTATTTCTCTAGCCTAACAGCCTATGGAGGAACCCTGAAGGAGATTTGTCAAAGTTTGCAGTCAAGTAGTAGGTTATCCATGGAACACAGATTTTCTTTTATTTAGGAGTTGCTCTGTCATACAGAGATTAAAATGGCACTGAAATTCTCCCGAAGGGGACGTGAACATATGGGTTGAGACTTTCTACAGGTTTTTATTAAGCAATACTTCCATAGGTTCTATACAGTCATGAGAAAAAATAAGTTGTATGACTTTATCAGTCTTTCACATCATTGTGTGTTCACATCAAATGTGATCCATTCTTCCTTACAGCATTGCTTCCGTTCATTGGATGTTTGTGGTCATTTATTTTGTGCACAGCACTCTTCCAAGTTTGCTGGTTGATGTTTGGACTTTGATTCTCTTCTTGTTTGTAAAGTTAGTGGTGTGCTTAGGATCATTGTCTTGTTGCATGCTTTAGGCCAAGCTTTGACTCTAGAATACTTTAGTATACAGAAGACCACATGGTAAAGTCATTGACTGCAAGGTGCCCAGGTCCCATGGCTGCAAAACAAGGCCAAATCATCACCATACATGACAGTGGGTGCAGGGCTTTTTTGCTAATATGCTGCATTTGGTTTTCTCCAAATGTAGCATTTTGCAATATCTTTATCTGCCAAAAATCTTCACTTGTCTTGTCTGTTTAGAAGACATTGGACCTGTTTTAATAAAACTCTCCAAGACTGGAGAAGATACACTTTCATCAGTGAAGCTGGAATAGATCTGGTTCAGGATTAAAAACATTTGCTAACAAATACCAAATGACTTTTAAGAAATCCATTCCAGGTTTGCTGGATCACCCAGCTTCACTGATGAAAGTGTATGTTCTCCAGCTTTGGATAGCTTTAATAAATCAGACTTTTGACTAACTATCCTAGGTTTGGTGTCAGCCAAGATGAATGTGAATATTTGACATGAATTGTCAACATAAAGAAAAAGTATAATTTAGGAAGGACAATGATCCAGCCAAGCCAAGAAATAGGATAGTGCTTCCATTCTGTAAAGAGGTGTTGTAAATGATGATTGAGGGGTGGGTAGTTGGTTTGGAAAAGTGAATCCCAAGAATCCACCAATGTAAGGGAGAGTTTCTTGACTGAACACTAATGTAAGGAAACATTTGTTCATTGACCACCAATATTTGGGGGCTCTTATCTAATTGATCATCAGTGTAAGGGAACACTTCTCCCCTGATCAGTATTGTAAGGGAGAGCTCCTCTACTGACCCCCCCAATGTTAAGGGACCCTTCTCCCACTGATCCCCAATGTTAGGAGTCCCTTTTCTCATTGACCCCCAATGTTGAGGGGCCCTTCTCCAACTGGCTTCTAATTTGGAGAGGCACTCCAAATTTTTTGGTAGTTAATTAATATTCAGGTTTTCATTACTGTAAAATGTTTCTAGTGTAGATCAAGGGAGTGTTAAATACTCCCTTGAGTTCTTATAAGTTCTTATCACACATATACAGAATGTATTATTACTGTGTATTCTGTTTTCATATACCTGTCATCCTGCAATCCTATTAGAAAACTTATGAGAGGAAAATATGCCAGTACCTGGCATTTTCTTGTACAGCTCATGAAATGGAATTAACATCTGTCAAGTTAAAGATCATTTTTTACTCCTCTATATCTCTGAATATTTCCAACAACCATTTGGGTTAGCATTGGTCGTAGAGAATTACGGCACAGAAGAGCACAGCAATCGGATCACAAAATTAAATCTATAGACTGATATGTTATAAATCCTTGTATTATGGCAGCCATTTTTCAGGTACCAGCAGCAACTATAGAATTAATAGGTAAACGCATATTTGCAGTATTTGAGAAGATCTTTTAATAAAACTCTTCATAGGAAGACTGGTCAGGACAGCTGAGTCCAACTATGCTTTTAAAGGATTGATGATTCAATAATTGGATTGACACACCTAAAACAAACAGCAAACCTCCATTATGGCTTTAAAGGGGACGTTCCATTGCATTCTGTTGTGTACTTTTCAAAGTTTCTTTTTTATATTTTCACGTGGTAATCCACAAAAGGAGTTTCTGTCTTAAGGTGGACACAATCACAGAACTATATCTATGGAGAAAGAATGTAGCCATCTTTGGACAGCAGCACCCGTGGTGAGTAGGGTGTTAGATTGACTTCTTTTAACTGATTAACAAATTTAGGCCTAACTCCAGATAACGTTTTTTAACCGGTTGCAGTAAAAAATTTTTGTCCTTTTGGTATGATGCTGAATAAAAGCTGACTATTGCAAGTACCTGTCAGTGGATTGTTGCAGCATTCTAATTACTTTTTTGCTGAACAGCTTGGGCCTGTAAAAGTAAGAAGAAAAATGAAAAATTTACAAACAGGATCAACAGGTAATACAACTATGTGCGTGGTTTTTTTTTTTTTTTTTTTGTCCCCAGTGTTTTTTTTCTCTGCAGTGCTGGGAACAGAGCCAGGCTGTGCCATACAGTGTAAGCAAAAAAACAAAAAGGAACCAGGAACTTTTTCTTGCAAAGAACTGTTGCACTTCTCTTCCGACAAAAACCTCTACCTCCTGGTAACTTTTCCGTAGACCCGTATTAAAATTATCCTGTTGTATATTGTAAGATAGAAATGTATTTATGCAGAATTGTAAAGTCCTCTTTACCCTAATGCAGAAGCAATGAAATAGTGCAAATCCTGCAACAGTGAATAATTCACCACTGTATCCATGACCAGGAAGCAATAGAAGCTGAAGTTAAAAATTGCCTAATGGAAGAATTAGAAGAATCACCACAGTACAATTTACCAACTTATATATGTTGGACCATGCTGAGACTGTGGAACGATTTAAAATATTATATATTTATATGTAAATATGCAACAAAAGCCATATTATTCCTTGTAGCACTGTGGAAATGAAGTGTAGTAAGTTGCATGTTACAGTAACATACACTTTGGCTGTATGTGTGTGATAAGGGAGATTACCATGACACTGCAAAGTTTTTCAGCAATTCCACATCACTGTAGTAAAAAGCAACACAAACAACAAACAAACCCATGTACTGGAAAATCACTGAACCACCAATTCTATCCAGGAAAAACATTTTAGCTGTGCTACGGTGGCTACAAATATGGCAATGTCAAGGGGGGAGCTCCTCTTTCACATATTGCCAAATATTAAAGTGGAAATATTTGTTAAAGTGCATATCCAGGTAATATTTTTTTTCTATAGAATGGGGAATAGTTAGACTTGTTGCCAAATTGTTTTTTGTGCCTACTGGGGAGATTTAACCTATTTGTCCTGGTGACTAATGTTATAAAGGCAAACAGAGGAAAACTAGAGTTGTCCCTAAAACAAAAGATAAGAAGTCATCCACCAGGGACAACTTGAAACATCTTTTCTCTAACTTCTTGTTGTATCTTTTAAATTTGCCTAATATTATACAAATAGCAAAAAAAAATAAACTTGCAGGGGTTTTAACTCTTCACTACTATATCCAAAACTAAATGAAAGTCTGTAGCTATACATACATTTTTAGGAAATGCAACTAAATCCATAGTCCTCAGCCCTCCTGACCTATTCTTAACTGGAACCCTACCCCACCCCAGATGCTTACATACCTCAAGAAGACCTGTGATCTGCTTTGAGATGCCACTAAGTTTGCATCCTGCTGACAAATCCTCTTTCTGGATGGTAATGCCTATGTATGTTCTAGGTATCACCAAGAGATGACCCTATGAAGGAGATAATGTCAAGCTATTTTTAATGGGCTTTCAATGTATATGGAAACGTACTTACCTGTCAAATTCCTTGAAATCCATGTTCCTTTTTCGAACATCCTAGCCAATTACTTTGTCCACTGTAATCAAGGCCATGTTGTTAGAAAGGATTGGATAGTGAAGGAGACACAATTAACTCTGCGCTCCCCTTCCCCAATCTGTGGCTACATTTGTTGGATTCACAGTGCTTTATAATAATATATATTTGTATGGTCAGCTGTGTACACAGTATCATCAGTGAGTAGTATATATGCAGCATGAAATTAGAGATCCGTTTTGCCAATTTGCATAGAACAGTGTCATGTTTATTGGCTGTTGTCACTAGATGTGGAGACCTTGGCATAGGGGACTAGATAACATGTTTAGATTTAAAGAGGAGGCAAGGATATACAATTTCTTTTCCTTTGACTTTTTCACAACTGACCGATCATTTCAGAGGTGGATTTGGGCAGATGAGGCCCTAGGCAAGGCAGCACCTTCGGTCCTCATGTTACTTTGATTGAAATTGATATAGCTTGCAATATGCACAGAGAAGACCCCCATGTGCATTGTCTGTAGTGATCTCATCAAACACCAATTGCCTACAATATATCCTCCTGATGATGTGACAGCCAGGAGCACCGCTTTGACCAACTGCAGAATCACAGAGGTTTTCAATGTACCTCCTGGACATCCACCAGGCTGCTGCCTATGTTGCCTTTTGAATGATCCATCTCCAAGTTATTTTTATCCGTAATAAAATATTAAAAGAAGCTTTGAATCTCAGATCCCTTACTGCTGAAAAGACATACTGACATCTCTGAAAGGGTCAACAGATAGATGTGTGTTTCTTCCTTGTTAAGGAAAAGGACGGGAAAAATTATGCTTTCATACTTTTAAAGTCACATTTAAACATTTTCACCCTTCCAGGATTGTCTGATATAGTTAACAGCTGAGAAAGATAGAATTGGTTTAGAATGATGGAAGACATTCCTTCTCAAAAACCTGGAACAAGACCAAAATTCCCCAGCACTCCTTACAGCTAGTCAGCAGACAAAAAGCCAATTTAATTGGTTTCAACATTATAGGATAATGAGAGATGTTTGCTGTATAATACATGTGAACACTGCTACAATAAGGCATCCCTGTAAAGTGTGGTCTCCAACACAGAAGGAACTGGGGACCCAGCTTTAGACAGGCACCTTTAAGACTGCTGAAGACCCCCATTGTGTGGCCCTACCAATGAGGTAAAAAAACAAATATTCACATAATCACCCAGATTTCCCCTCTGTATTCTTTAAGTAAAGTTTTCCATAGCTGATAACATTATCTGGATAGAACAAGAGTTCACCTTAAATAATGACTGTACTTTCAAACTACACAAAAGTTTTTTTTGAACTTTCTCTGTTCCCTGACCTAAAGTAACCCGCCCTCCTCCTCCATACATTTATATGTACCGAGTTCCTGGAAGCCACAACTCTGATTACATTTTGTGGTTTCTGACCAGTATAGCTGCATAGACATTTGTCTAGTACTTTACTAAAATTACATTTCTCTTTAAAGTAGACTATTTCCCCATGCAGGGCAATAGTATTTAACCAATGGGGTGAAATTTAATTCCTGGAACTTTTGGTTTTTGGTGGTGGAAGAAGGGACTCTGTTCCCTTCTCCAGTGCCTTGTTATTGGCCCAGCACTGACACATGGGTGTGAGGAGTTCATAGTACAGAGCAAGCTGGTTTTTAATATACAGAGTTTTCCCCCCAATTCGAGCAGCTAAAAGTAGAAATATGGGAATGAGGAAAGGAGCACACTGCTGGGGAGCAAGGACAATTTTTTTTATTTATTTTTTTTAATTTTGCATAGACACAACACTTGTTGGTAGGGTGCATTGAAAAAATGGAGATTTTGAAGCCAGATTTAGGGGGTCTTTAAAAATAATAAGTACAAAGTATACCTGCAATTTGCTTCTAAATACAAACATTCCACTTCCAACATATGGCTTTAATTTATGTTGGTATTTCTTCTTCCAAGCATTGCAAAAACAGCTTTGGAAGGTTTTATGACTAATATAGCGTAGCAAGCACATGATGTAAGGAGATAAATACACAGTATGTATCGTACATGGTGGTGGGGGGAGCAGGGTGGATCTTAAAAATATCACTGTAACGTTATAATACTTCTCTCTAAAGACATTAGCCTAGAGAAAGCAGTGTGCTCTATATTGCATATATCAAAATGTCCTTATGAGTGGATGTCAGTATATAGAGGTTGGAAGTCTTTATTGCTGTCTCTGCCTTTCCGTCCAGGTGACAGCCCACCAAAGTTTTTGTACAAGTGTCGGAGAACGTCCCTCCAAAAGAAGTAAAAACCTTGCCGAAAATGTAACTTATTCACTAAACGGACTATTTATAAACCAGCAAATCAAATGTTCACTGACATTTCCTGGTGGAGAATCTTCCAGGTCACTCTGTGTTTTAATGACAGTAATTGATTCTCCACCAGGGAATGTTTCAGGGAATATCAGATTTGCTGCTTTACAAATAGAGGGGTCTGTTAAGGAAAATGAAAGTATGAGCCATTTTAGGTGGTGTGAAAATAACGCTTCCTGAAACAATAGGATATCCAACAGTTCAAGTTCCTGTTATGAAGAAACATCTTGCATTTAGAGCAAGGCTAGTAAAATATCTGTGACTTTTACAGCTGAAGCTATACTTCACCTATACTGAAGAAAAGCAGCTTTGTTAATCTGGAACGATTGTTCTCCTAATTTGGGTTACAAACGTCTCTGTACAACCTTTCCTCTGTGCAACATAAGGTGGACAAAACTGGAAACATTGTGACATTTTTAATAAGGTAATATATAGTTCAGTGCTGAGAAGTTACAAGCACACTAGATTTTCTGCTGGATTCAGAGATTTTTTTGAACTAGCAGGAAACATACATTGCCTAAAATAAACTAATGCAGTCACCACATTGTGCACTTGTAAACTGCAGTATATGACATTTTTGTTTGGGTTGGGAAGTACGCTAAAGCAGATAAATCACTTCTTTAGTCATATATTGGCCCAGTAATATAACCCCATTCTACACGAGGGCCAAACTAAGGCTATGTACACATCAGATGATTCTCGTCCGATATGAATAGTCGGGCTCGTCTCCCACGAGAATCTGACATGTATTCAGAGGTGATCCAATATCGTTTGTGGATCTGTCCTGATGGTCCCATGAACAACCTCCGCAATACAAATAAAGGGAGAAGTGCACAGCGGGGTGCCTCTTGCTTTTTCCCCTCTCCATACAATAGACTGGTGATATGTCTACAGCGCTCAGTCACTCTTTTGTTGCTGGAAGTGATCATGAAAGTACACGATAATTGAGCGTGTACAGAGCCTAAGATTAAAGGACATCTATTAATGGCCCAATAATCCCAGATAAACAACATCAAAAGTGGCCAACAGAACCCTGTCATAAAATCCAACATACCTTTTATGTTGTCACCAGATATAACCATCACCGAATCTTTATAAGAGAATTTGGAAAATCAGATTTCTGCCTAATTTATCCCAGAATGAACAGTTTAGCTTTTAAAATAGACGATACCATACCAACATATGTATAGCAGCATACATACATAACCATAAAGAAAAAGGCGACCCACATTATTTTAGTACTATGGAATCCTGGGACAAAACTGCTTTGGCTTGTCCTCTAGAGATAGCAGGAGCTGCTGCTTATACTTTTCACCATTTCCCAATGACAGTCTCTTGGGTAATAAGCTAGGTCCAGGGTGATAATGTCCCTTTTAAATTATAGCCATCCTTTATTTTTTTCAGTGTAGATTTTACCCTTGTACATTGTATGCATGTATATATATTTACACATTTAATAATGTGTACTTGTGACATGGAACTTAAGACTCAAGACAATTCCTAAGCAGAGGCATCTTTAATTAAACAATTCTGCATTTTTTTCCCAAACATTAAGTTAGCAAACAAAAAAAAAAAATTGTAAAAAAAAAATCTCACAGCACTATACACACACATCTGAAGCACCAGCACTCAATTTTACAGCATTTTGGTTTAAATTATCCATTGTCAGCAATTAAATACTGTACATCTGTCAAAAGCAGGGTGTATAGGTTAATTCATTCGAATTTTTATCCCCTTCGGCCCTGAGATCAATTTGACCATGTCAAAGATTTGACAATAGGCATCAATGCCAGTAGGAAAAGGTATCCGGTATTGTCTGATAGGTGTGCAATAAATCTACACAGCAGGAACAGAGAAAAGGGTGCTGTGCTGAAGACAAGTTGACACAGGGGAAGTCTTAGAAGAGCTCCACTTAGAACAGGTTTGTATGGAAGGTGATTAGGGAAGTGTAGTGTTTTTTCTTTTATCTCCAGCCCACCTTGGTGGCAGAGGACGCCCTCTATTTGCCCTGCTAACTAGAGGAACCTGCTCAGTGTGCCATTTTGATTTTGGTGTCACTCCATTACCAATATATTTTTCCTGACATTGGAACCAAGAACTACCAATATAAGTGAGCTTCACCAAGGCATCATGCACAACAAGAACACTGGAAAGTGGTCAATAAAGGTGTTGGTATTAAAAAACAGAAAAGCAGGTGGACTGGACTCCGCTGCATTATGTTTTGGTGTCTTTTAAATACAATTTGATAATAAATTTAGGAGCCTGGCTTTAAGTAAAAGTGAAGGCAGAGTCTAAGGGGTAGCAGAAGTGGCTTTTTTGATCAAATAAGTTAAATGTGACTGTGACCTCACTAACTCCCTAGCGTGACAGTACAGTCGAATAGCTGACTCACGTTGTGGCTAAGTGGTCACTACATACTTCTTTTGGGCAGATATTTTCATTCCAATTCCTCTGAAACCTAATAACATGGTGATATGTTGAAAGTTGCTTTTTGCAATAGAAAAGGTGCACCAATCCCCAAAAAGTGGCCAGGCAGCAGGCATTCTATTGTAGAGTGGGAATGAACGAGATTAACATTTCTTCACTAAATGTGGATGTGTATGAACTTCAGTGGAGTGCTGGCGCTGCGGGCACAGTTTTTAAAAGTAAAGGGAAAGTGTTATTGGGCTTTTAGTAGTTACGAATTAGGAAAATTGCCAATGGTTGCATTTATTCTTTATGATCTTATCTTACTGTGCTTCACCTTTCTGACTGTTGGCATTAAATCTCTGCCTCGCTGGTAAAAAGATGGAATTGCTAACATCCGGATATGTGGAGAAGAAAAAACAACTGAGAGGAACAATTGGGAAAACTTTGAGGAGCATATTTTGCAGTTGAACTTTGCTGGTAAGTAAAGCACACCACACCAGATTCCTCAATCACATTCCATCCAAAACATTATTATTACCTAAGGATAGAGTTCTCATTTAAAGGGTTAGTCAACTCAAAACAGATAATTCCCTTTTGAGCAGAGACTAGCAAGCCAAATCAACTACTAGTTCCTAACATATTTTGATGACCCCACTGGAGACTGGAATGTGATGTATCTTGTATATTGGCCAATAAAATCCAGTTCATATTGGGAGTGCATTGCCATGTGTTGCAGACAAAAGAACTCCAGCAAGTTGCCCTCTCCAACAGAGCACCCCCCCCCAAAAAAAGAGATCTGTGCTATTCTACTTATCCCATTTAACAGTATATGTGTATAGAGGTTGTTGTAGGATCTTTGCAATAGGAAGTTGCTTTAAGTCATAATTCTCAATACAAATACAAATAGCAGCTGGGAAACAAAATAAAAAATAAAACTTCAAAAGTATGATTTGTAGTCTGTCCCAACTAATAGGGACAGACTAGAAATTTGTTATTTTTTACAGCTGCTATCTAGACATTGTTAGGAAGCTATGATATAAAAGGGATCAATAAGGAACTTATACATAAATAGTGTTAGATGGGACAGCAAGAAAAAAAGCAGATTCTCCTTAAGGTGGCAATTTGGTCCAATTCAACCTGCTAGCATCTACCCAAAACAGAAACATGTGGCTAAATGGAGCCTCAGGGTGAGAGGGGTTAAAAATGTGGCATAAATAAAAATAAAGCGCATTCTATACATGTATTAAATAACATCACACAGCCTATGTCTAAAAGGCTTATATATTAGTCATGCGCATCGTTTTGCACCTGTTTTGTGTAATCTAGACCCTTAAGTGTTATAGACACAAGGATAATTCAAGAATCATATGGAACAGAGGAATTAGGATTCACAGTTGAAAGGAAAAGAAGGGAATGTAAACATGCCTAAATATAAGGCGGACCATAATAAAAGGCAGGCAAGGATAAAGGACAAACTGGCCTGTGCGGTCTTGATTTTGCATGGCAGTGTTATAATTCATAAATGCAACTACAGACAGTTTGTTTCATGTAGCAATCGTATTGAATCTTTAGCTATGTCATCGGCAGCCATGATGTAGCTTCCGATTCCAAAATATAATAGATTAACGACCTGTGTTCTCTGAAATATTAGACAGAGTAGTGCTCATTGATTAACTTTGAAGACGTAAACATACAGAACGGGCTAATGTGGCAAACTAAGTTTTCAAACAGAAGCATTTAACCATTCACTAACACAGGCAACTTGCCAAATTTTGCCAAGAATAGAATGGTTCATTTAATTAGCTTAATGTTATATTACTGCTACTATATCAATCCTTAAAGAGCGGTTTATTTCTTGGAGGCTTTATTTGGAGTTTATGATTAGCAGTGTGAGAGAACAAAGCTTAGTCACTTTGGTGCCCATGTCTTTACAATGCTTGCAATTGATATAACGAAGGGCAAAGTGATTCTCAATAAGCTTAGACATTCATTCTTACCATCGCTACTACAGGCTCTTTAAGACACACTTGTGATATTAAAATGACATCACCTATTTGGGATGCAAAGAAAACAATGAAGGGTTTTATTCACTGAAGAGTTGCATGCCCACATAACACTTCTTCAGAATAGCTATAACCATTCAAATCTGTCCTGACATTTTGAGTCAAAAGGGCCTAATTTACCAAACAAAATACCCTTAAACAAGGGTTGATACCGAGTGGCTACATTGCTAAGTAAGCGACTCTTGAATGATCAGGGTCTAAAACATTACGCAGAGTTAAGGGATAGTTCATCATGAGCAATAAAAGGATACAATTCTCTGCCCTGTAGCAGCAAGGCAGCTCCAGACGTTATGTCAAGAGCAGATATTCTGGACAGAGAAACTTAATAGAACAGCAGACCATACAACATAATTTCAGCCGTTACTTTTTCAGATTACAATCTTGTTTGGTCTCACAGCGGACACTGTGGTTAAGAAGTCTTTTGTTACCCCAAACTTTTATTTAATTGGCCTCATTAGGCAGTGAAGACGGGGAAACCAGAATGTGTAAGATGTTGAATGTGGAGTAGCGGAGGATTACTCCACAATGCATCCTGTCTTTACAATGGTAATGTCAGTCTGGCCCCACGAGGTTCCAAGATGCCGGCTTCTAGGAGAGCAGCCTTGTATTGCGCTAAAACACCTTGGATGCTTTTGACGAAGCCCTTGGATAAGGGAAACAATGGGTAGCCAATGTCAGGGTATCCTCGTTTGTCAGGCAGGAAACTACGATAGCTCTTCCTGCGTTTCTTTGGTTTCACACTTGGCTGTGCTCCTCCGATTGCCCCTCGTAGTTCCTCAGCAGGGCTACAAGTGTTACTTGAGGCCCCCTTAGCCATGCCTTCAAAGTTAGAACACGGAGGATCCTCTCCAGGTGACAGAGTGGAGGCTCCACACCCAGAATCGTCCAAATCCTTAGAACCCAAGGGAGGTTCTGGTGTAATTTCTTGTTCAGTGGGGCTGTATGGTACAATACAAGGGTGCTCCTGGCCATTGGACAACTCCCCTCCCTTTTCTACAATGGAATTGGTTTCTAGCCAGGTCTCTATCCTGTGAGCTAAACGCCAGCCATTGCTTTGAAAGTGCTCCATGATCTCCTGTTGGAAGACTTCCACAGGCCTCCTTAACAACTGTGTCATAGATTGTACAACTCTGATCAAAGACATCTCATTGTAGCAACGACTATTCTCATAACCTTCTTGAAGACCGCGGTCACTGTCAAAGCCAGCCTCATTGTAATAGGGCTCGTTTACCAGGATAAGGCCTGGAGAGGAAAGAAAACACACAAAGTTAAAGACATTTATACTGAAAAAGGTGGCAAAGAATAATTATGCAGATAGTAAAGTAAAAATGTCTGACTGACACGCAAGCTCTAGAAAAGTATTGAAATCTATTGATCAGAATTACAGCCATTTTTTTTTCTCACACAGCTCTGTCATGCTTGAAAGGGCAGGGGACCCTAATCTTTCTTTGCTGAAGGTGTCCTTTCACTTGCAGACATCTTTCTTAAGCTACGTACACCCGTCAGATTTTTATCGCCCGATAATCGGCATCGGCCAATTATCGGGCGAAAATCTGCTGTGTGTACAGTCGGTGTCGACGACAGCCGATCCTAATGAAAGGGAAGGGGAGAGCGCGCAGCAGGGTGCCGCTCCGTCGCTCTCCCCCCTCCCCTCTCCATAGAGCATGAACGGTGCTGTATGTACAGCACCTCCCCTCTCCATAGAGCATGAACGGTGCTGTATGTACAGCATCGTTCATGCATCGTGCACACCCTTGTCATTGGAAAGGATCGTGAAAGATCCTTTCCAACGACAAAAATTGGCAGTGTGTACGCAGCTTTACTCCAACCCTGTGACTGGACAATAAAAGGAGAAGCAGTAAATTGATGACCTAATTTCTCTGCCACTTTGCTCTCAAGTACATTTGATTGTTTTTTTTCTGATACTGTACATATCTTCTCATTGGCTGTACAGTGACTGCAAGGGGCTGTTCAATTCAAGTACCTACACTACTTTTTACATTTTAAAAACTATGTTTCAATATGTAGTAACATTTAAAGAAGTGCATTATATTTGTTTCTGCCTGGAGTTCAGCTTTATTAACAATGTGGCATAATGTCTGACACTTCCTGCAAAAAATAAAGAAAACAGTAAAAAGTGTGGAAAAAGTGGACTCACCTTGTATGGATATTAGTACCTGGAGAAGACTTGATTTGCTTGTCCATCTCTCAGTTCCCTAAGGATAGAAAAATAAAAATAATAATTCAGATGTATATAAAAGGTGAATAGAAAAGATAAAGAATAGGCTAATAACAAAGAATGGTCAAAAAATTCCACAAGTACAATATATGATAAGATGAGCATAGGATTTACCTTCCCTATGTATATCAGGATATTATACATTTACCACTACCAGCTATAAGGTAGAAAGCTCTAAAACAGGAATATTATTATTACTAATTAATAATAATAAAAATAATAATAATAAATAGCAGAAAAGATCAAAGCTAAATGACTCAAGGGACACTCTCACGTCCCTCTTAGGCTATGTACACATTTCAGATGATTTGTGCCCGACGTGGTCAGGCTCATCGCGGGGGCGAAAATCTGACATCTGCACAAAGATCATCTGACATCGTTCATAGATCCATAGATAACCTCTGTACAAGTCAAATATATACGAACAAGAGAAAACTAAAGTTCACCCTCTTTCAGTTCTATGGTTTTGTATATCAGGACTGACAGACTGTATCAAAAGAATGAAAAATAGACAGAAACAATTACTTCAAGTAGCTGCTGCTAAACACGGTTCTACAAGCTATGTTTTCATAGATTAATTTTTGATTTTATGCTATTGTGTTATTTTGCTATTGTATTTGTACATTTGAAGGGAGATTTATTAACATAAAACATAGAATTCTTTTTCTCATAACCATACATGCATAATAAATGCTAAATGTAATACAAACCAAATTAAAAAAAAACAGTAGGGCTTTCCCTTTAATCAGACAGATAAATGGAAGTATAACACATATGCAAGTAATTACCTTTCCTATCCAAGTGCCCAGCAGACTGACACAAACCTTCCCATTGTCATACAGGTTTGGGTTGAGCCTCCCACTACACTGAGAAAGGTAGCGGAAGAGCGGAGGCACAGCTGGGTAGATATTGGGTAGTTGGATATCAAACAGAAATAAGCCATCCTCATATGGGGTACGTGTGGGTCCTTTTATAAAGGCTGAGAAGAGGTCCTAAAGGACAAGAAAAAGAACAGAGTGCTTTTTCATTATTAGCTTTACACAGAGTAAACCAGCACACAAAGACAAACAAGGATAAGATATTTACCAAGCCATGCAGATAATGCACATGAATAAACATAATTCTAGTGGTTTTGTGGAAATCTGAAAGCATTTTGTTATAGGTATATCGCCATGGATTTATTGAACAGTGCAATGTGCTTGGGCCAGTGTTACTTTAGCTCAGGTGCATTAGATGTTAAACTTGTACTTAAATAAATAGGATACTGAGAGATTCAGGTGAGATACAAGGAAATTGTTTGCTTTTATGCATCTGAAGCAATTTTTTTTAATTATTATTTTAGGGGTAAAATTACTGCTATACATAGATCTTCCACAATAACACAAACTGTTAATTGGCTTAGTTAAACCCCTGGCGTTCCAATTCAGTCCAAATTTCCATGCAAAAATTGTTGCATCGAAATTTGTTTTACATTGTAGGCTATAATTTTTAGGCATAACTCACCGAAATATGTCCAATATATATATATAATTATATATATATATATTATATGAAAATTTCTTTGTATTGGACTCAATACAGCTATTTTGTATTGAATCCAATACAAAATTATTTGAATTTCCCGCTGATCCGCCCGCCTGTATTGACGTCACCAGGAAACCCCGGAGAATGTCTCTACATTGCGTGGCTGGAGATCAAAGACGGACGTGTCCCCAGGACCTGCGGGGACCAACAGGACGACAGAGCAAGGTAAGTGGGGTTTTTGTTTAGGTTAAAGCTACCCCGAGTGTGACTCGGGATTACCGCTATTTGAAGGTAAAATCCACCCCAAGTCACACTCGGGAATACCGCTAGGGGGTTAAAGAAATACAACAGGTACACATGAAGGTAAGTAGTGCGCCAGCGGTCTAATGGCTTATAAGTGCAACAGTTAGCATTTCATGTGTAGAGGCATTCATGATCTTTCCACATTGCAGTAAAAGGGGCCAATTGCCAAACCGAGTGCAATCATATGGTGGGGGTGAGTTTTAAGTATTGGGTCAAAACAGTGATTTTGTTCCGAGAAACACGTCAAAATATCATAAGCCTATCTATTGACCCTGTTAAAACCTTTGATGATGTATATAAAGGGATGTGGCATATTCAAAACTAATTTGGAAACTAGGAGGAACAGTCCTTAACCTACTAATGACAGGAGGATATTGAATGACAAGATAGGTTTGAAAGTTTTTTTTGCAGTAGTTCTGTTGCTTTCCCACTTCAAAACTTTAAAGGAAAAATGCCACAAATTTTGATTCATAAATAATACATCAATTTCCAGAAAAGTGAGGCATGTAAGCAAGAACAAGTTGAGAATAAGGGTACTGGAAAAACAAAGACTCACCATCCTGTCTTCAAAGGTTTTCACCATTATACCATCTGGAAGGGATGTGGCAAGAAGAGCCATCTCCTTACGCACAGTGCTAAAGAACTTCTTAGCTTCAGGGGCCTGGAACTCCAGTTTTTTAAAACTATGACTCTCTAGAAAAAGCAAAAAAACATAAACTAGATACTGAGGTTTTCCTATACAAAAATATAGGCCCCTATATAAACACTAGAACTCTTCAAGTCACAGTTCAAGCAAACATTACCAGGAAGTAATCTCAGCAAGTAGTATATCTATGTGTGTGTGTGATGGTGGTAATACAACTGCTGAGGAGCATTTGTGGCAATTATAGCAACACAACCAATATAAAAAAATTAATTATTAATTCCATACACTGATTTTGTCACTGAACAAGACTCAATGAAGAGCCTCCTAAAACTTGCAGGCTTTGTGTAAGACAGAGGAAGAAAGAAAAGAAATGAAAACTTCAAAATCTGCACCTTTACCAAGTGACAATAGTATAAAAATAGTGCTTTTTGTATTCTAAAAGGTTCCCTTAAAAGTTATGCACATCTCTGCAATACTTGAATACATATCCATGTTTCATTGCTTTGTAGACCCTACAAATACAGAAATATTTTACTTGGCTGAAATGCACTCCTGATTTCTTATAGTAGGCTTACAACACCCGCTGAGGGGTGTCACTTGTGTTCCATTGTCATTTTCACATGTTAGACAGGATCAACATATGATCACCAGCATTAAACAGCAAGCAACAAAAACAGACTCTTACCTGGTGCACTCTCCAGTACAGAGAAAACCTCTCCTTTGGCACTAGTGAATATGACTCCAGGTTTGCCACCACACTGCTGGCACAGGACAGGAGTGTCACTTGGCCATTCAGAACGGACAGGTGTCTGTGCTTCCGCCTTTTCCTCTTTCTCAGCTTCTGAAGCAGACTCCATTTTTTCTTCCTCGGCAATGGCCACATTATCGAGAGTCTTCTTAAGATTTTCTTGCAGTTTCTTGATATCATCCAGGAATTTCTTTTCTCTTGTGAATTTTTCTGGCTCAGCAATGGGTGATGTTGGGGAACCAGTCAGAAGCTGCTCTACGGTCATGTTTTTCAGGCTCTCAAGAATCTTAATAGCCTCCTTAAGTTCTTTAAAACTCGTAACAATCCCTTCTTTTTCATTTACTTTGGGCACTGGGACTGGAAGCCCACCTGCAGAAGTACCTGGATGCGCTTCTTCTACTTCTGCTTGTGGCATGGACTCCGATGTGTCAGCCGCATTCGGTGTTTGCTCCATTACCTCTACCCCTAAGCGTGAGTTTTCATCCTCTGTTATACCATTGTCTGTCTCCCAACTGTCACTATCATCTTCCCACTCATCAGAGGAGGCACCACTGGAGCTGCTATCCACAGAGTCATAGAAGGACTCCTCTAGCTCTGACTCCACATTATACAAATGCTGGCGAGGAACATAAAGAAAATCAGGAATGAACTTTCAGTGTGATCTACTAGATAAAGTTCATCTAACTCTTTAAGCTGTAGGATAAGAGGAAAGGTTAGAACCCTGTCTGGCTTTTATTTGTCTTTGTCCCCGATAGGGAAATTTCACTTCCTCATTGTCCAGAACAAAAAGGGCAAATCTTCTACTTCAGACATCTATCTCTATGTAAACTGCCTAAAGGCCATGTTATATGGCTGGCATGATACGATATCCATATTATTTTACATGCTGCCAGTGATATACTGCCAAAAACAGAGTTGTGGGAAAGCATATCCACATTCACCTCTGAATGATGCTGAATCACAACCCTGGTGAGAGGGTCAAAGTCACTGACTGGTAACACGGAAGTCTTAGGAATATCAACACTGGTAACAAATCGCTAACGTCAAGATTACCTGTCTGATGGGCTCTAAAAAGGATTTTCCACTATCTGTTGTTTTGTTGAATATTAGTTACAGGAATTTAAAGGAAATTTTCTCACCCAGTGTTCCAAGCTATGCTGCAGTTTAGTTATAATCCTTATTTTAATTAAGCAGTTTTTTGACCCTATATAGAAGTAAAAGAATGAAAAAAAACTCATCATCTAGTCTCCAATTTGGTGGATATCTAAAATGCTGAAAATTTTTCCACGGTATCTTTGAGATTAAGACAACAAGATAGATGGCAGCATTTGTTCTCAATGAAACAGAGAATGCTTTGGAGAAAAATTAGGACCCTTTTGAATAACACACTATTTTTCAGAATTTCTCTCATTCTTCATTCTAGAAATGTGGCGTTGGAAACATATGAAGTCTCAGCAGACCATAACTAGCCCTGAATTATAAATCAAACACACCGATGTTGTGATATTTGGTTTTGTCACTTTGGTTTCAGTGACCTGTGGCCATAGGGGGTTAAGCCATAAAAGGTAATATGTTGTTCTTTAACAATGGTATATTTTCTAACAAGATAAACTAAACAGATTCTGCTGGTGCATCAGCAGAGTATCAGCAAGTAATATGCAGCCATTACAGCACCAGAATTGATCGGCACTACAATTTTATCCCCAGGTGAGCTGCTTCCTAAGAAATTCTTAAATTCCCTTCAGCCATAAACACCAAAATTCCTGCTCAGTTGATGGATCTTTCTATCCTTCTTTTCATTTCAACTGTTTTTATGAGAGCAGAAAAAAAAAATAAAAAGACCTTTTCTGAGCTCTACACATAATAAAACAAATAAGTGGCAAGGCTAAGGGTGCTCATGTATTTGCATTATCTATACATAGCTTTACAAGCTCACACTCATCTCACACACCTTGAGACCTCTACTTGGAAGGCAACTCAGCTCTGGAATCACTACTAGAATAGGGAACAGGGTGAGTTAAGGTTATTTGGACAACACTACCCCTTCTGCACTAAAATCAAAAGAGTGGTCAGCCCTAGTCAAGTTTTGCTGAAGTAAAGTAAGGGTCATTCAATACAAGTACAGCATCATTGTGAACAAATGTTGTCTCTAGTTAAACTGGCATCATGAGACAAGCTAATCATTAACCAATAATATACCTGAAGTTAGAACAGCCACCTGCTTGAACAACTTAGAACAATGCCCCTTCATTTTTATTTTTTTTTAGAATATATAGTTCTAACTGGAAAGACTGTTCCTAGCAAAAAACATTTTATCATATCACACAAACTGCATAAAGAAATAACCATTTACATAACATTTTTACCTGGGGAAGGACAATGGACCTGGTGTTGTCAGCCCAAATGACTTCAACCTTGCTGTTGACGTCTACACGAGCCACTTGTCCTACCGACGGCTGGAAGTCATTGACAACAGAAAGAAAGATTGCAAGGAATAAGTCTTTTGTGTCAATATTTTAAAAAAAGCAGTTTTAAAAACTAAATTTTAGACAGTCCGAATATTTTTTGTTGTGTGCATATGTGAGTCCCGCTCTTAAAGGAGAAATCTATTCACTTACATTTCAACTAAAAGCTGTATTTTTGGGGGGTTCACCATTCCCATTATAAGAGCTTTTGATGGTGAGAGGGAACACAACTTATTTATGAAAACAGAATTTTATTGGCCCACCAGATCAACAGATCAGAAAAGTTTGTAAATGATAACCTTGCAATGGCACTCAAGTCACATGATTTTTACAGTATTACCTTCCCTCTGTGTACCCATAGGGGACACTCCTTGTATGTTTTGGCTTGGATGATTGATTCACCCCTGGACATACAACTTGAAAATTTCAATTAGGGGCAGCCCAATAGGTGCAAATTACAGCCGCAATGTCTTTTTAGCCATTTCTTAGTGCCCTAGGATTCTTTTACTATATATAATGAATGCTTACATGTAAAATGATTGGGGAAAAAGGGTATTTTAGGGTACCTTAAAAAAATAATATTATGCAAAAATCTTTCTCATCTTTTTTTTTAATGTCGATGTTAAGGGAGTCAGGAGAACCCAAAGCAATGAAAACTTTCCCCTCCACGTACCTTACTAGGGCTCAAAGTTTACAATAATTGGTAAAGTACACAGCAAGGAACCTTTCCGACTGGTTGCCTGTAGAGACAGAAATTCTCCTCACTGTGTAATTCCCTATTGTGGAATTCTCTCTGCACCGCACATCACTATGGTGCCAAAAGAGAACAGGGGGAAAAAGCTTTGCCAGTATAGATGATGACATCAAGGTAAAGAAGAAGTAAGAAAACTTCTGAAGAATACAAAATGTAAAACATTGCTTTCTGTGGTTTTATTATTTTTGTATTTTTTGGTTGAAGTTCCTCCTTTACCCAACCACTATACAAGGGGGTTCTGAGAAGTTCCTGGCTTTGCACCGTTCTAGATGAAATAGAAAAATGAGTGTGGGGGCATATGACAGCCTAATATCTTAGTATGTAACTGGGCAAATATCAGGTCTTTGCGATTCTTAAAACTGTTTTTTCTTTTAGTGAGAAGCTGTGATGGCAGAGGCACAAGCAAGCTTCACGTTGTTGGAGTTATGGGCCGTCATGAAGTTTTTGTTTCTCTAGGGAAAAATCTGCAAAGGACATTCACACTAAGATATCACAAACACTGGGGGAGAAGTGTCCTTCCTACAGCACTGTCAAAACCTGAATATCTCGTTTCAAGACTGGGCATTTTACCGTTGAAGATGAGCCCCGCAGTGGGCGCCCTCCAACCTCAACTGACCCGGCAACTCTCCATGAGCTGATTATTGAGGACCGGTGAATATCCGCAAAAAAGATAGCCCAGATACTTGACATCTCACGTAAGTGTGTTGGGTTTGTTATCACCACTATCCGAGACATGCACAAGCATTCAGCGAAGTGGGTGCCGAAATGTTTGAACAGTGATCAGAAGAAGGAACGTGTTGAAGCATCCAAAGCCGTTTTGGCCCATTTTGAAGCTGCACAGGACTTTTTGGCTAGGTTAGTCACTGAGGATGAAACCTGGCTCCACATCTATGATCCTGAAACCAAGGAACAGTCAAAAGAATGGTCCCCACGGCTGAAGAAGTTCCGAACCCAGAAATCGGCCAAAAAAGTCATGACGTTCGTTTTCTGGGACAAAGAGAGTATTCTGTTGGTGGACTACCTACCGGTACTTCAGGGCTCTAGTATCACCGGACAGTATTATGCTAACCTCCTGGAACAGCTGAAGGAGGCAATTAACACCATGGAAAGTTGGCCAAAGGGATCCTTTTTTAGCATGACAATACACCTGCCCACACGTTCAACGTTGTGGCTGCCAAACTAAACACCCTGGGTTTCCAATTGGTGCACCATCCCCCCTACTCACCTGACCTAGCCCCTTCGGACTATTATCTGTTCCCAAATTTGAAGGAACACCTGAAGGGGCAACGTTTTGGGGACATTTCTGACGTCAAAGATGCTGCTGAGAGCTGCTTTGCGGCCCAACCAATGGACTTTTATTTGAACAGTCTAGAAAAGCTGCAACTACACTGTACCAAATGCATCAGTCTCGGGGGATTATGTTGAATAAATGTGTTATTTCATAACTCTGGCCCTCTTTTTTCTGGGCAAAGCCAGGAACTTCTCAGCACCCCCTCTTATCTTAATATGGCAAGAGCACAGATGATTGTGCAGTAAATGAACTGACTGCCAATAACAAGCATTCAGCTATTTTGCATCTTCCCACCAACAGGCCACCTGCAGTAGGCCACAATACTAGACGGGGAAGCTTTATTATTTCACAGAAACAAATGCCGGAAATGATTTAAAAAAAAAAAAATTCGCCTCCACTGTGCGAATAAACACAGGCTGGGTCATCCTACTTTATACTTTTTGTCTTTTATGGTATTTGTTTTCTGTAATAAAATACCCATTGGATATCAGAGCCAGGTGCAAGCATGGTGATCCATATTCAGATTATACACATATGTAATTGAATGATTCCTCATAGGACACATCTGTACAGACTGATAAGAAAATTTGCTACAGTATTTTTATCTAATGGACACTTACAGCCCTGGTTGCACTCATCACTGCCCTGGCCAAGTAACCATCATAAATCACACAATACAACATTTTACATGACAGGTTTTATTAAGCCCAACCACTGAATAAAGGGGATCAGCTTCATAGGCAACATGGCCAGTTTTTATTTTAGATACAATCAATGAAGAATTCACAGATTGTTGTTCCCTCCCACATTGACCAGTATGTAAAACAGGAACAAAAATTGTGTATATTTATAGAGAACTGAAACTGGTAAAGTCAGAAAGTTCAGTTTACTGAACCTTTATGTAATTCTTGCTAACAGAATCTAAGTTTGTCGTACATACATGCAGACTGAAGAAGCGGAATTGTGCGAAATGCGTTCCTTGTCTCATGATGATGGATTTGCAGTCTGCTTCATAGTTAAAATAGAGGTTTTCCCTGACTTCCTATTACTGCTAAAATTCTTGCCTGGTTTAAAAATGCTTTCTGCAGATCGATGCACAAGTTGGGAGATAAAACTGTATCAACATCCTAGAAGATATGAGCATTAGCAATAGCGGTGGAGCTGTAGGATGCCATATTTTCCCCCATATACTTATTTTCCTATTCAGTTGTAGGGAACTGTAGCTAGCCTCGACTTTGTATAGGCTTTAGTAATAACATACAGCAATAGACTGCACCTAGCTTCATAGAAACAAGATGGATACCTGGGTACCGTCTGGAAGAAAGTCAGCCTCTGAGCCCCCAATACGTATCACAATGTCAGTAGCTCGGAAACGGAAATCTGGATGATCAGCAATGTCGTATACACTGACATCTTCTTCTTCCCCCACAACCTGTAAAGCCAATAGGTCAGATGGAGATTAAGGCAAGCTACTATAAAACACACAAATACATATGTATGATTTGTTTAACTAGCCCAGGATTATGTAATTATGTACAGCTAGTCTTAGGAAATAAATAATACATTCATATGCAAAGCCAGGTCCAACAAATCTCTGCAGGAAACTAATACAACCAGAACTAGGACTTGCCTTATTTAACCCGTGACTGGATAATGAAAGAGTTATAGCACACAGGAAATGATTCTCAAACGCCCAACAGATACAATACACTAAGAAAACTACAGGGTTTTAATATTCACAGCCATTTAAAATTTTAAAAAATAGGTATGTATTTTTAGCTTTAAATGGACACTTTATTAGGAGAATAAGAAGGCAATGTCAAAATATTTGTGAAAAATCTGGTTGTGTGGCTGTCATGCTGATCTAACAGTTCAGTGCTGGAGTCACTAATCTGGAACAAGGATCAGGAGTTCTACCTTCTCTGTGACTCTGCTGATCAGCATGCTTAAACATTGCTGGCGTAATAAGATCAGTGGCAGTCAAGCTACTAACATTTTCAAAAGGACATCAGTCCTCCTTTAGTATAGGGCTTTCTTTGAGATATCTGATATACACAAAATACTCCTATTGAACGTGACAAAACTGCACGGTTAACAAAACAGTAAATATACTTTTCTTTTTCAATTCTGCCACAAACCTGAAGTAATCAAAAATGTATCAGCAGGGGATACATTAGGTAAAAAGTACTTGTCATAATAATGAAGAGGTCTGGAGGTAGAAGCAGCAGAAGACTCCTAATCTCTACTTTTTTTTTTGTAAGAGTTGACCTTAGGCTGTATCCTCCAAGCTTCTAAACATACCTATTGGTCCCAGGATCTGTCAAACAACCTAACTGATCAATGTTATCCAATAAAAGGCCAGAGAGTGTGGCTCACCTTTTTCAGAAAAACCTAGATATGCTAGTTTAACCTTAAATGCTTTTATGTAATGGCACACATTTTACTGAGAATAACCTTTGCTTTTGCATATTTTTCATTTTTTTGCCAAGTTTCAATAGCCAACATTTTCAAAAGGCTCACTTTAAGTGGTCAGTCTGCCCCAAGATGACATTATCGTAATGATGGAGATTCTGATATCAGAGCCCGGTAATATCATCCCATCTGTCAGATGACAGTGTTTAAACCTAGTGACAGGCCCTTAGGCCTCAAGTACTCCATTATGGGAGGGGATCATATGCTCTCTCATTACTGGGAGCACATGATATTGTAAAGTAATAGCCATAAAAACAGAAGTGAAGGAGAACTCCAAAGATTGCTTAACCCTAAATAGGCAAGGTCTCTTTAGTTGGTAGGTCATTTAAGCCACCAAAACCTAATAGACAAGAAGAATAGCTGTTACTCATAAGCATGTAAGCTGCACAGCCCACCACAAATTACCTCAACATCATTTCCTTCATTATTCATCTTGATCCATTTCACCACACACGTACGCCCTGTATGGTCTCCAGACTGTACCACACCATACACACTTGCATCTTGGAGAGCATGGGCTGTTTATTAATAAGAAAAAAATGTTAACAGTTTGATATTTTTCTTCGAAGAAAAGTGTTTTTCTGCATTCACAAACCTCTTTTATCAACCACGAAATCTCCCGGACAAAACTCATTATTATCCAAATGCTGAATTGGAAGAAGTTCATTGGACCTCATGTTAGTTTCAATAGTTCCATCCTGCCACATAACATCTGCAGTAGTCAATGTAGAAATCACTTCTACTGCCACTCTAAAAAGGAAAGAGACACAAAACATTAGCCATACAGATATCACTGTGGTGTCCTTCAGTAACAAATACTAATAAAAGACTAACAGACTAATAAAAAAATCAAACTAATAAAATGTTGTCTGTAGTATTGATTTTACACATAGGAATGGTATACACACAATTCTTTTGGTTTGAAAGCTGGAGCCGTGCCACACAAAGCTGCATTGCGTACATCTATTAGTCAAAGTCATGGTGGGTGGGCATTTGGCACAGATCAGGTTTAAAGATGAAAACTGCCACTGTCTTCGGACTCCGAAGCCCTGGAACACGCAATTGGGTACCATCCAGGAGCCTACTTTTAGGTTTTGCCATGTGACATTTTTGCTTTACCTCTTTAACGAAGCCTAAAGTAAATCCATTTTTCCCCTATACAGAACAAAGCAATACGTTTATGGACACTTACAGATTTATACACTTGCTTTTTTTTCTACACAAGGAAAATTATAAGCTAACACAGAGCTATGGACTTCCCTGTGCTGCATTGTCACATGGCCAAGTTACATATTCCTCCATTCCCAGTAACACTGGGTATTTTGTTTGGCTCTCTGATCTGAAAAGAGCAGCAGGGGAAGGAAAGTATATGATGCTGGGGTTAGCATATTAAAGCCTGCATCCAAAGCACTGGTTTTAAAAAACAAATCCAGGTAAAGTTATACCGCTAATATTGGATTTAATATTTAATGTGTCATTTCTGCTAGCATTAAGTGAGGCTACAACATACAAAGCTTCTACGCAGCACTTTCTGTAATGAGTAGGATTTACATCATCCTGGGCTTGCCAATCAAGATAGCCCAAAATGATGAACCCAGGAGAAGACAAACACAGCAAAGATAATGGCAATGATGAGGAAGCTCATGGACCTGTAGTATTTGGGGTAAGGCGAGTATAGGAAAACTTTATCATGACTTAAAGAAACAAACAATTACAATAAAAAATCTGCATTTAAAAAAATTGCCATTCTGTTAAGAAATGGAGCAAATACATTTAACCCTATACCACATAATGACAAAGACCAAAATTCCCTCGTTGTGTATTTTCTCATACTTGCAGCTACGGCACTTTGTCCAGTCCTTGCTTAAACATGCCACTAATCCTCTCTCGCTTACAGCTTTTGAAAGCAAATGTGACAAAGACCCTTTGGGTAAAGGTGTTATCTCACTCATTTACTGTTCTTTGCTTTCAGCAGAGGTGAAAGTCCAACCGCTTTATGTGTCTAGATGGGAGGAGGATATTGGCAGATCGTTACGATACTAGAAACAAATTAGAAACAAATTTGGGACACTGCAGCCCACAGTATAGTTCATGTGGGCTTTCATGAGGCAAACTACAAATTGCTCTTAAGATGGTACCTGGTACCAATTTGTGTTTTTCCGAAAATGTGGCGGAACTGGTATCTTATATCATGTCTGGTGGACATGTCCATGTATCAAAAGGTTCTGGACGGGTGTTTATCAACTTGTGTATACACAGTTGGGTAGAAGTATGAGAAAAGACCAGTTTGAAGACTCGGTAATAACTGCATGAAACACCAATTCAATCTCGATTTTCGACAACTGTGTCTATCTCTGGTTTTGGGTCTCCCTCCCCCCTTGCCCACACATCCATCTTTTTTCTTCTCTTGTCCCTTCCTCTTCTTCACTATTCTTTTTTATTTTCTTTTTTTGATTTTTTTTTTTTTGTTCTGAAGCAATTGGTTTTGGGTTCTTGCAATGATGTACACATTTGATAGTTGTATGTTTATAAGCTCTTGACAGGAACTCAGACGGGAGTTGCAATTGCCATTAGTGGCCAACTTGTTCTCTTTGTTCATTTCCCCCACTTTCCTTTATGTTTTTGTTCCCTTGTTAAATAAAAAATGTTCTCTTCTAATAAAAATGATTAAAAACATACAATGTCAAAGGCATACTGCAAGACCAGATAAATGTTTTGGGGTAGCGCCATTTACAAACCTGTCCCCTGGTTTGAACTCCCTGTACACCTTGCTCTTTTTCTTCTTTTTGTGCTTCCTCTTTAGGTTTCGTATGGACAAAGGAATGCTCTTCTTCCGGCCAGCCCCACTGCCGCTTTTTGAGGAGGTGGTCGAGCTAGCAGAAGAAGTCACAGAGCTTGTGTCATCAGTGTCCTCTGCGGCTTCATCATCTGCATCCAGTTCATTGGTTTG
The DNA here is from genome assembly GCF_032062135.1 of Pyxicephalus adspersus. NCBI lineage: Eukaryota > Metazoa > Chordata > Amphibia > Anura > Pyxicephalidae > Pyxicephalus > Pyxicephalus adspersus. The sequence continues at coordinate 22,253,338 of NC_092860.1, forward strand.
AAGCACAAAGTCCTGGAACATCTCCCGGATGTTGCCCAGCAGCTGGTCCTGTGCAGAACACTCCTCAGAGGCTGAAGCCTTTGGCAGTTTCTTCCCATAGGCGGCTTCGTTTTGCTTAGCACCTTTTGTAGATACTTCAGATGCTGGCACATTAGAATGTCTCTTGAGAAGGTCTGCAGGGTTTGGGGGCTCTTGTGTAGATGAGATGATTTTTACAATTTGCTTCTCTCGTAACTTATCTCCTGGCTGCAAGAATAAAAATGTAGAGACAAAAACGTAAGTCTCCTGGCAGTAATTCCATACATTCATACTGGTATGTGGTGTAGACGCCACCCTTGTTTGTGCTCCTTGCCTGTAATTACAGTGCAAATACAGACAAACTGAATATAAACAAAACATCGAAAATAGTCGGGGCTTGTGACAAAAGCTCACAAAATACAGGGAAAACAAGCCAGAGAAATCAGGTTATATTTAAAATCTTTTTTAGAAAAGCAACTTTGTACCAAGCCTAAAATAACTGAATCAAACATTTTTTAGCCAAGTAAATATGAAATTTTGCATACTATTATGTTATCTTCTACTCAGCCAGCAGGTGGCATTTTATGCTCTTTTTTTGGCTACAGTGAATAATAATAAAATACCCGTCCGGTTTTTACTGCCACTGTAGATATAAATACAGAAATGTTACCATGTACTTGGCGCTGGTGATGGATTTAACCAGACATGAAATAAGGACACGGCTATATATACCTAGTGTTTAACTTCTAGAACTGGACACCATAGCAAGGGTGCAGGTCACAAACTACTATATAGTTGGAGGTGCTGAGTATTCTTGCAGACTTGGGAAAGAGTAATGTGACATTGAGTTATTTATGACCCACCATCTAGGAAAACAAACAATGCTAAAATTACAAGATTTCTTTTTAGTACATGTGGCCATTGGGGGTCAGAGATTTGCTCATAGGGTGGGTAACCCTGTCTGTATTAGCGTCCGCCACTACCAGCAGAGTACAACGGGAGTAGAAAATATCTACCAGTAAGAAGGCCTGTTCTAGTGATGACGTAGAGGTGACTTCTCCCAAGTGAAGACACAAATAGTCCTCCCACCCTCAATCTTTAACAAAAACAAAACATTTATAACAGTGGAGATTTTAGCTGGACAATGCCATTAATTGAATACCTTTCTGGTGCTGGGTATTTCTCCCAGGAGGCAGTTCTTCTCCAAGTTCTCATACAAGATTTTGGTGGGCTCCACCATAGTTGGAAAGATGTATAGGCACCTCTCTCCTAGCTGCCTCTGGGTGTGATCAAACGAGCCAAGCCTCTTCACTCTAAGACAAAAGAGCAACAAAGAGCCATTCAGCATGTCTTACCATTCATACAATTGTTTTTTCATATTTTTATTATTGTATTGAAGATAGATGTACACCCCAAGTGAATAAAATTTAGTTTGCTAAAGTGCTATATATCAATTATAATTTTGTAAATCAAAAAGGAGTGTTCTCTAACAACCAACACCCAATGGGAAAGCTCCCTGACATTTACTTTACCAACATCTTGGTATGCAGGGCACTGCCATTGGCTGCTGTTTGTTAGGGAGCACTCATAACCTAATAACATTATTATAAAGTGCAGGAGGGTGGTTAAGAGAGACCTTGATTGAACAATGATTGGGCATTCCCAAAGTTCAAATGGCATACAGATCAATAGGAACCTTTTAACTGTAATATGTTTTTGTTATTTCTTGTCCAAACAACTAATCTATTAAAACGGTATGCTAGTGTATATCTGCCTTAAGCCTTCACAGAGGCATTCACCCTGTCTGTGCTTGGTAACAATAAAAATATATACAAGCTGCTGAACCACAGGGAACATTAATAAAGCCAACAAACTACAAACATGCTGTTAGGATTACATGGGAGATAGCTAACTCAAGGGCCTTGGGGCCTACAATCACAAACATCGGTCTAGAGTGACCCTTTGGGTTAAGCCTGTGGAGCAGGTTGGCCAAGATTCCTCCATTTGTCAGCCTATCAAGGAAGTATGCTTGGCTATTGGCAAGCTGCTTATTGCCAATAAAGTTTTAACCAGAATAGTTTGTAATAAAGGACTAATAAATTCCCACATAAAAAAGGTATGTTTAGCAGAGAGTTGCCAGAAAAAGTAGAGGTGTTCTCATATTTCTTGGTCACATTATACAAGATTGTACATTAAAGGGATTAGAAGACAGAAAAAAGAAAACACTAGAGAAATAAAGGTGATACAATGGGGAAAAAAGACTGATTCACTTTCACTTTATGCCTCAGCATTTTTTGACGCAACATTTTAATCTAAATAGCCCTCTGGAAGGGACAGTATGGAAAAAAAAAATATACACAGACCCACTTCAAAGAGATACATACACTACAGCAGCTACATGCAACTACATGTTGCAGAGATTATCTTAGCAAGGATAGTGCCAGGGAACCTAGTCGTGCACATTCTTGTCAAAAAAGATGTATTTGCAGTTGGTATCCAATATGAAAGGCAATGCCAACACAGGGGTGCACAGGGCCAGCTTCTCAGTGCCTGCCACATCTCATACCAATGTCAATAAAAGGCATGAGGAGGTGAAAGCTTCTATGTTCGCCTAAGGCAGAATCCTGCCTTAATCAGTCTATGGACATGTGGCTGCAAACGTGAGTGATTACCATATTTAATGAACTATTAAAAATCGGAGAATGAGAAGAAAAGATGAATTGCTAGCGCTGATATTACCAAACCTAAATATCAACATACTCACTTGTTCAAGTTCTCCTGGGTTATAACAGATGACGGTGGGTCCACAGAGTCTGTGCCCCCTAGACAAAAGCTTTTTGTAATCCATGTTACTCTTAGCTCTGTTACTTGTACCTGAATAGAATAAAGGATATAGTGAGGAGACAAAAATAGGGTAAATGAGAATGCCAGTGGAAGGTATGCTAGGCTGAAGGAAAAAATATTTCTAGCACCCACCTCTTCAACACCCACACGAAATTTGCTTTTGGCACTCAGGACTGGCTTCACTCCAGATAACCACTGGACATTAGTAAAGACTTTAGAAGGACCAATAAGCACTTGGCCAGGATAGAACCCATAAGAGTCGTCAAAAAAAAGACCCTAAAACAACACATGATTTAGAAAATTCTAATAGGAGAAACAAAACAAAAACATTTAAAGAGATTTGAAAACAAGTTAAATAACATTAGTAATTTGCATCAGACATATGCCAATGTTGGCCACATTTGTATTTCAATCTTCTTATTGAAATTTTAACAATTTTCCAAAAAGAGTAAGCAAACAAAACCAACCAAAATGAAAAAAAAACAACAAACATAATATAACATAACATAAAAAACTAAAATCATTTAGGACCCATTGTACGTTTGCCAGGGTTCCCATATAAGATCAAATTTTTCTAAGGTGTGACTAAGAGTATGAGACAGTTTGTCATTGAACATAATCCAATTCAACTTTGAAGTTAAGGGATCCCTAGGAATAGTATCCTTATTCCAAGCTTTAGCCAATGTTATGCGATCCACCAGCAGAAAAAGTTTGGCTTATTTCTTTATATATTTGTGGAGTTGTTGATAGAGCCTATTAAAAGAGCAGCTTCTTGGGATTTTTCAATCTCAATCTGTGTAATTGAGGGGAGAAGAATAAACATTTCTGACCAATAGGTTTGGGCTGCGGGACAAGACCCCCATATGTGCTCCATCGAACCTCTTGCACCACACCCTCAAAAACAGAAGGGACAAGAAGAGGGCTTGTATTTGGCTATTCTCCCTGGGACTTAATACCAGTGTAAGAGCACTTTGTAATTTGCTTCAACCAACAAGGAATTGATGGACACTTTTGACAGGGAATGGGCTAACTGGCTCCACTCCTCCAACTCCCAAGGTTGACCACATTTGAGCAATGAGGTTATAATGCATGGGCACAATTAAGAGACAGTTGTCTCTTTGAAACAGGAAATGACTAAACAAGGACCTTTATGCCAAGATCACATGTTGTTAAGTCAGTAAAAAGCTGTAGAATTAAAAAGAAAACAGAGTTTTAAAAAACATTAAAATGATATAACTTTAGAGGATTTTAGTGGTCAGATTATTAAATTAGGCATATAGAAAAGAAGCAGTTCTATATAAAGACATTATGTCTTTCTCGTATACTCATGTTACCCACCGAGTCACTTGCATGGGGACAAACATCATATAATTTGGAAGCATCTTCTGTGCTCATTGAACATCTGAAGCAAAAGGGGAATAAGAAGAACGCACATTGAATAAACATAAACCAAATATATAGAAAATATACTGTATGTAATGACACTGCTGGAAACTACCATAGTACCTGGCTCCATTTGACAGCTTTAGAATAACTTGGTTCTTGAGATCATAGACCTTTCCCAACCAGCAGTCGAAGGCAATATAATCTCCATACATTATAGGCTGAAGAAAGGGAATACCAAAAATTAGACCTGGGTTCCAGCTTTTTATCTTGTAGAATGCAATGAGTTCAGTCTATTTTAGTCATATGATTAAAATGTGTAATTATCAATGTCCTTTTGTGCAATAGAGATTTTTCAAAACTATGGGTTTAAATTGTAACAGGAATTGCTTGGCGTCACCTTTTGTACACCTATTGTAATTATACAAAGCCACTCCATCTGCCATTGTCTGAAATAATCTATAATTATTTTACACACGATAATGGGCAAATTGCTGATGGTAATAACTTCTAAATTGTACCCATTAGAGCCAAATGTTGGACAGGTATAACAGGCAAAGCTTTGGCATTTCTGGGTGTTGGTAAAGCTTGCTGCCCAGTTCCCCCACACCCATCCCCAGTCTTTTTGACCTAAAGTGTAATCAACAACCTTAAAGAAGGTAAAGTCAAGGGCAAACTTTTTAATTGATAAACCTTTGGATAGAATAACATGATGTATAGATGTATAGCCATGTAGAATTACAGATCCTTTGGTAGGTAAAACCCCTTATATATACTATATTAAGCAGGGTTTAAATGTATTGGTTTTATGGTGTTTTGTTCATACTGCAATACTAAGTTTCATCATTCTTTTTTAAAGTTTGCAGGGTCTTAGTTTGTCTTCAAACAATTAGACAATTGTTGCCCCCTTCTGCAGTTCTCCAGCATGCTGAAGGCTGAGCAACATCTTACCCAAATGTGCTGTAGATCTTTGCTGCTGACTGGATGCAGGAAGCAGTTGGTTCCCACCAGTTTCACCATACAATCTATATTTACATCAATAACGGTGCCACACTGACTGTCCTAGGAGAGAATAACAGTAAATAATGTTAAATATACGTTCCAGCAAATAAAAAATGCATCTGCTGAGTTACAGGATGGGTTTCGTAGGAGAGTATCCAAATCCCACTGCCCTTCTCTGCCACTATTACCAATGAGAAGTTGCGGCCTGTTATCCATGAGGATTCAGTTAGTTAGAAGCCCTGAAGGTACTTTGCCTGAACATTAGCAGGAATCTATAAATCAGCACTTGAGTTGAGTAGAAATAAGACTGACAAAGCTGCTGGCATAGAGCGACCCCTGCTGACTAAGGAAGGAGAAGTACCACAACTTCTACAGCTGCAAGCTATTGAATAGAATCAGGATGAGTGAATGGGTTGGCGAAACAATGCATGCACAAAGCAGACTGAAAAAGAACTTTAATGCATTCTGCAGAGTCTGGTGAAGTAAGCTCAGGTGACATCTCTGGACAGTGAAAAATCTGTTTCTTTTTATATCATTTTCATAAACACCTTTTGGATAAGAACAGTGATTGATGTATGTATCCCTTGACAATTTGGTTTGAGAATGGTGGCCATAAGCACACATAATCCACCACGTGGCACAGTGCGTTACCTTTGTTCCAGCTCGACGTACAACATCTCTGGGCACCAAAGAACGATCCTCTAGCTTGAGCTAAAAGAATAAAGAAAAAGGCAATTAATAAAACACAATAAATGGTAAGTTCAAATATTCTTTCCTAGAATATCAATAAGTCAGGGTAGAAGAACAGTGTTTGTTCTTTTCACCAGAAAAATGTATTGGCTTCTACTCCACCCCACTTGAAAAAAACCAAGCCTTCACACAGAAAATAGCAGCTGCAGATCTACTAGCATAAATCTGTGTTAATGAAGTACTCTGCTGGTAAAAAAATGTTGAATATCATGCATACAGACCACATACAGAGCCTTGTTTATGTAATGCCATAATGACCTAACCCACATTTACATTTAAAATGACTATGTGCAAGTATACTTTAAAAAGTACCTTTCCAATTCCCAATTTGGGAGATCCTCATTTAAAATCTATATGATCAATAGGACCCCCACCCTTCTCATTGAAAGACATCACATAATCCTCACTAACAATGTTATACTTTAGTGGCATGCATGCTCCTCTCTGCCCCACCAATTTATATTGTGTCGCTTCTACACATGTCCCTGGCTCAGTTAAACCGCCACCAATACTCGGAATGTGCACTGCATTCTTTCTAGGCTCAGTTCCAAGTCAATAGACTGATGACACCACCATAGGGAATCTGCAGTTCTGCCCAAAACATCCCGTAAAAAAAAAACTTACCAGTTAAAGTATATCTGAACCCAAAGACAATGTTTATATATTGTAGCCTACTAGTATATAGATATAGTAGTTTTAATTCTTTTCTTGCAGAATTTCAGTGTCCTGAAAACTTTATGTGCACTAAACTGTTCTCATGAAGATGAGTAGAAATGGTAAGGTTTGTAGTTCAGATTAGGAGAACAGCCTAGGGAGATAACGCTGCTCCTCTATAGATACAGCACAAAAAGTGAGGACAGGAAGTGTGGGTATGGTCACAAGGTAAAAAATGGTATGCTGCAAAATCAAGCAGTCTTGTTGTTAAATCCATCTAACACAAATCAGGAGTGAATGATTTAGCACTTCCTCTTACTAGAGGGGGAAAAAAAGAAAGACACAAAGAGTTTCCAGCTCCCACACTCTGTGCTAGGTGTATGAGGAGGAAGAGAGGGGAACTCTCGCATCACAAAGCCCTAAGCACAGGTGGACTGACAAATTGTCTTTAATAAAATAATAAAATGTTGGTATAACATACTGAGAAATTACTGTAGGCTGTTGCACAACAATACAATAGCTCCATATCTTCAAAAAAACTCCATCTAGCTCAATCAACTAGTAGTAGATCTTCTACAGAGAGGTCATGCAAGCCCCAATTTTTAAATACACGCAAAAGACGACTAAAATGTAAAGCTGATCTTTAATGATTGCAGTAGTTTCAGTTGTACAGCTGACACAAGCACGCAGATATCAAGCTTAACACCGGAGCTGAATACTCATGCTGGGTCAGTGGCTCAGAAGGTAATAAAGGCAGAGGATGGGAATGCCAACCAGGCAAGATGTATAGTATAGAAGCAGCCCATCTCTAAATGAAAGGTCTGCTTTAGAATGTTCTGTTAGTTTTATTGCGTGCCCATCACATGTGAGTGATCTCATAACCCGCACTACAGTGTGACAACAGACCAAGTAAATGACACCTAATATATCCTGCAGCAAAGTCACAATCTGAACGAAATAAATTATTACCTTTGTTATTATAAAAAAAAAAATTTAAAAGACTTCTACTTGTTTGGTGTAAATCTGTCTCCTCACTGTCCCGAAATTACATTTTATTTTACATTTCATTTACATATATTTAAACTAGAACAGGTGTTCTTGGAAACTCTTGGGAAAAGCATTAGGAATTCATAGGGACTTGTTCACAGAGACAGCTCATGCATTATGCAGAATTATGACTCTAGGAAAATGTATGGATAAGAGAAAATACATGGACGCTGATTCAGAATGCGGGAGCACAATTTCAGGAAAACTTGTGAAACAAATGCAAGGTTTATCACTTAAAATGCTTGAGTGGCTGCAGCAAGGTGCAACATACTGTAACCGACATTCCATAACTGAACAAATTTGCTCAATTGTGATTCGCAAGCATGAATTAAGTCCAGTGTTCTCCCCGGCCCCTTTTGGACAGGCGCACTACCCGGCAATATTCAGCTACCACTTGGCTGTTTTTGGTTGGTTACTGAGGAGTTGGGTCAACTAAAGGGCTTCCACCCGCCTACAATTTCATCCCACCCAGCTTAAAAATGTCTGGGTTGAGCACTGAAGTCCTTAAAAAAGTGAAGATTGCAGTTCAAATTGTCAATATTATGATGTTCTTTCCAATTACACAAAACATTAAACCTATAAAGATATTTAAAAAATGCTAAGGTTCTGTATCAACAAAAAAGTTTAAACAATAACAACTAAAAGAAATCAAATATGTTACATGATATAGAATTAAATAAATATTTAAAATTTGTTTCCTGGTAAATTATTAGTCCGACATTAGGAACTACATGATTCTGTCATCTGTGTGTCATTCCTGGTACTGAATCATCTCTGTGCCAGCATTTCAGTCCTAAAAGTGGATTCTGATCATGGATGAACCCTAACAAAGTTGGCTCTGTCCTTCTGAAGAGTAATTTAGATAGCTGGGTTCTACTGTGAGCATTGTGTGCATCCAAGCTTTTTAACCCTGTTTGGGCTCTGACTAGATCACATATAGACATTTATCCTGGTCATCTGTGTGCTTTGGGTCACTGTTTTGTTGGAAGGTGAAACTTATTCCCACTGAAAATTTCCTGCCAAAGGGCAGCAATTTTACCCCATCCATTTTTCCTTCTAACAAAATTTCCTTCTGCAGAGAAGCAGCTCCACAACAGGATGCTATCACCTCCAAGCTGTAATTTAGTTATTGTGTTCCTTTGATGGGGAGCCGTATTAGCTTGCTGCCAGATGTTCTGTTTGGTGTTTAGGTTAATAGTTCTACATTTTGGTCGATCACACCTCTTTCCATCTGGGAACTTCAAGTTGTGTTACAGAGTGTTTTTTTTGTAACCTTCCATACAAGTCAGTAGCCTGTCTGCCCACTTTCCTTCTCTCTCTTCCATAAATTTTGGAGGGACAACCTGATCTGGGGAGGGTCCTAGAACAGTGATTTTCAACCACTGTGCCACGGCACACTAGATCTTCAGGTATACCGTGGGAAGTTATCCAATTATCATTGTCGATTGTCTGTGCTGTAGTGACTGGCAGTAGGTAGCTTAATTGCCTTGTTTAATATTAAAGACAAGAGAATTATCTACAGATTGTCATTTTTGACTTGTAGTGTGCCACAGGATTTTTTCAATGAAAAAAATGTGCCGTGCCTAAAAAAGGTTGAAAAACACTGTCCTAGAAGCATCAAACAATTACTACAGACTTTACTATGCTCCAAGGATTAGTGAAGCCTTTGAATTTCTTGTTGATCTCCTTACTTGTATAAGTTCACAACTTTATCCATTAGTCACCCATAGTTTATTTTTAAGTTGTGTGAGGGGTAGGGGGGATTCATTTATCTCAGTGATTACTTTTTAGCCACTTTTGCTATTTTACCTTTCACTATTTTCTTTTATCAGATACGAAGATGAAATATTTGATAGAGGGGGATTCTTTTCTATACCTATTGTATCTGATGTTAGATCTAAAGTAGAAAAAAACAGAGCTGTCCTTAAAGACATGTACCACATTTTTAAATTGATTTGCCAGTATAGACTACATTTAGGTACTGGAGTATGGTAACACAGGTTTCCCTATTGTAATTAAAGCATTTTTTTAGTTCTCCTTTTCATAATACACCTTTTTTCTCCATTGCACCCCCCACTAAGCAGTCACAGCCATTTTTCATCTCTAAATATAATACATTCTAGCCTTTGTGTTTTGGACAGCATTCATCTTTTTGCTTTTAGCTTGAGGAATCTTGGCCAACGTTCTCACGCTCATTGTTTTCTAATTCGCTAATCAAATCATTCTATGATTAATGATAAGGAATTCATGCCCAGCTGTTCTACCTTTAATTGCTTCAAAGCTATCATGCAGGATGTACTGCACCCTTACAAGCTTTATATTCTTACACACCAATCGTTAGCAACTGCCCCGGGCCCTTTAAAATGGGCTTACATTCAAAAAGAAAAATTATACAATAATAAAAGGAACAATTATCAATGTTATTTAGTGCCTAGTGTTTTATTTGGTGTTATTTAGATACCCCTTAAAGAGTAACCTTTTGTCTTGAAATATAAAAGAGCACTTCCTAGTAATGTGAGGGTGCCTAGGTACTCCAGTGGCAACAGCTGGAGCTGTATATATCTGCAATGTGGAATCCAAGGCAATGCTGGTTTCAGGAGGTGTTTTAATGTTGTTACTGAGCTGTTCACTATTCTTGCTGAAAGCTTTGATGGGACAAAAACTTTTTCCTCTGCTGAGAATGCTGCATTCATAAGGCAGATAATGGCAAGGCATTGCAAAGAGAGCACATGGTGACTAGATGATTTCCATCTGCCGGAGGAAACCAGGTAGGGAGAAGCCAAAGTTTGCATTGGGGCTCCCATTACATAGCTCCACCACTGCTCAATGATTATTAATGCTTCCCCATCCTTCTGAACATTATTTTATTTTTTAGCTACGGTAATTAAATCTGACCAATATAGAATTCATGCCCTGCGTTTCTATCTTTAACTGCCACATTAACCTACCATGCTCAAGTTATATTTGGGATCGGAAAGGTATTTTATATTCTAAAAAGGGACACAGTGATTTTAGCTCTTGCACAATCACCTTTGCTTTATGGCCTATTCTGAAATTTTCACCAAGTTTTGTTACAGCATAGACTCCGGATTCACTGCGCATTACCTACTGAGTGGGCTACCCATAAACAAAGAATGTTTTAATCAACCTGCCTTTTTCCCACCACAATGCACCCTTTGTATGTTGTAGTATGCTGAAAACACATTAACATTGCGCTGGATAAGTGCAATGGGGTGTCATTAACAATGAATGGCAGCACACTGTGCGTTATGGTAACATGCACTAAAACATAAATTTTACTGCATGTCAATTTGATGCAAAAGTCGAAATCGTGCTTTAAATTATAAATGAAATTGTAGAGCTGAACTCCAGTTAGATATAAATGTCAAAAACATTCAGTAAACAATAAATAAAAATTTATCAATATTAAAAATATCAGTTGATCCGACAGAAATCTAACATGTTCCTGGCTTACTGACGAGGCTGACAACAATGTGCCTGGTCTGCAGTAATAACCCAACTAGTGAAGTCAGCCCTGGCAGCTGGACTACAGAATCCTACCCAACACCCATTCACAATCATGCATTGATTTATTTCCCAGTATGACAATGCTGCAGCCTTGACTTTTCCACCCAACACACATGGGCTACTTTCCTAAAGAGGGTTAAAAGTCCTCACTCAAATAGTGCAAACATAATCACTTCAATTCAAGCAGAATACTCATACTTTTTTAAACTGCTCATGTTTGTGTATTTCAAAAGCTGTATATTCACTCAATTTAAATAAGTTTAGATTTAAATGTCCTTTAGTAAAGAAGACTTAGTGTATATATGTAATGAGCTCTTGGAAGTTATAGTTCTGTATGTCAATAGGAACGTAGCTCCTAGTAGCTGTCCTTCTAGCAACACAAACAGGCCTGGTGATGAGGTCACAAAAAAATAAACACTGCTTTCCACTACCATAATAAAGTAAGAGATAAGATTATTCTTGGACATGACTGAGAGGGAGAATGGAGATTTGGTAAATGACAGAATTACCTGGACATTCACCCTAAGGCTACGTACACACGTGCAATAATTGTCATTAGAAAACAAACGACTAACAACATTATTAACGATTATTCATGAATATTTTGAACGATTGTATTGTGCACAATTCTGTACATGTTGAAACAATACGATCATTTAAATATAATCCACCAATAATGTACACACACTAGATATGATCGTTTGAACGATGCAGGAAGTGACGTGTACAAGAGAAAGTATATCACAGAACAATCCACGATCACTGAACGTCCATACAAACAATGGATAGCGAATGATCGTCGCCCAATCAGATCCGCTGGGACAGTCGTTCGTTTCCAGCGACAATCCTCGTTCATTCGCGTCGTTGTGCACTTTTTTTTTGTTAACGATTATCAGACGAACAGTCGTTAGTCATTCGTTTCCAACGATAATAATTGCACGTGTGCACGTAGCCTAAAATATCAATAAACCCAACAGCTATTTCTTATGAGAGGCTGCCAAACAAACTGTTTTATATGCGTTATAAGCTTTGCAGTTCTTGCTTTTACCAGTTCGTTGTGCCTTCTTATTCTTGGGGTGACACTTTGCAGGCTCATCTTCTCCCTTGCAGCGTTGCCACTTTGATCAAGATTTCTCACCTTAAAAAAGCCATACTTAGGCTCACCTCCCCATACCCACATCACAAGCAAAACACCAGGGAGGGTGGGCAATGCTTGGTCATTGACAGCAGCTTCTACAGTGATCTTTGCTGTCATTTTAAGGAAGACATTGTTTGGCTCAGGGTGGAAGACTCTAAACCATAAGGACTTCACCAAAACAACAGCTTAGCTTCCAACTACAGGTCAAGCATGTGAAAGGTAAAAAAGAAAGGAATTATCCTCTGACCAGGAAATGACCTGCATACAATTTATTTTTATTCCTAATATCCTTTAGTAATATTGTCATTGCTATTTAGCAAAGTATTTATTAAACTGTGATTACTATGTTTGCAGAGATCATGCAAAGGTTGGTTACCGAAAGTCTGGCCAAAGTGTTTCAAAAAGATTACATACACTTTAATGTTTTAAAAAGTAAAATAAAAGGAATGTGTGGAAATGAGAAGCATTTTTAGAAGAAATACAACACAGAATGTCATCATCCAGCAATGCAGAAACATGCTACAATTAGGCATTGCTGAGGTCAGAAGATGGCACAGAGCTGGGAATACATAGATAAGAGTATAAAAGGATTATGATCACACTACCCCTTAGAGAAAGAAGCCCAGAGGAACTTGCTGGTGTAGTAACCCCCCAAGAGATCACAAGGGCTGTATTTACTGTCATCAACTAATGTGACCTCTGCACAGACAATAGGTTAAATGAACTATTTGCGTGCTTAACAAAAGGTGAGCCGCCTTTCTTTAGCTGGTTCTCTCTGGAACTGCTGACTGCAACAGCAATGGATTCGATTTCTGTGGTGTAAAAATGTTAGTGCTGCTGAAGCTGAACATATGGGCTGCCTGCCAGAACACTCCTAGGATACAATGCAGACATACTGCATCAGAATGAAGTCCACTCCCTATTCCAGTCTGTAGCTCGCTGTCACCTGCTCTTGGCAGGGTGTTGCAGAATCTCAAAACCAGCAACAGCTACAGCAGTAATGCATACACAACAGCTAAAATTACTAAATATGACAGCGTTCAGTGCTATCTGCAATAAACTAGATGTGAACCCTAAAGTAAAGGACATTTAATTTGCTAAAAAATTATATCAAACTGCAACCTATTTGTACACTAAGTAGCATTTTAGTGCTGCATATCTCACGGTGCTTCCTTCTGGGGTGGGTGGGTTTTCTGATGGGGAGACAGAACAGAATACTGTCACCCTTTAACAGGAATAGCCTGAAAAATACTTTCATGACAAGACCAGTATTTCAGTAATGCAGCAGATTTTAAAGGATTACAAATTACACTGACATGTTAAAGCTTATGAGAGATTTCAGTGATTGAGTTTACCTCTAATCTAAAGCAAACATGTACAGATGAAATAAGAAGGCGGCTAATATTAATCTAAATTAATCTTTAATTATATCTATTTTTTGATCTTTATTGTTCTGTACTGTTTAAAGCTACGTACACACGTCAGATTTTTATCGCCCGATAATCGGCATCGGCCAATTATCGGGCGAAAATCTGCCATGTGTACAGTCGGTGTCGTCCATCGTCCGGACGACCGACCTGCCGGATCCACGGACGATGGACGACAGCCGATCCTAATGAAAGGGAAGGGGAGAGCGCGCAGCAGGGTGCCGCTCCGTCGCTCTCCCCCTCCCCTCTCCATAGAGCATGAACGGTGCTGTATGTACAGCACCGTTCATGCATCGTGCACTCCCTTGTCGTTGGAAAGGATCGTGAAAAATCCTTTCCAACGACAAAAATTGGAAGTGTGTACGCAGCTTTAGGCTGCAAACACTTGTGCAATATTTGTCGTTAGAAAGGATCTTTCATGATCCTCTCCAATGACAAAAGACTGCACGATGCATGAACGAGCACTGTACACTGCCATTCTGCTCTATTGGGAGGGGAAGAACAACGGAGCAGCACCCCGCTGTGCACTCTCCCCTACACTTTCATTACGATCGTTCATCGTCTGTGGATCCGCCAGGACAGACCATGAGTGCTGTACACACACCAGATTATCGTCCAATATCAGCAATGAAGCGATAATCGGGCGAGAATCATCTGACGTGTGTCTGTAGCCTACAAGTGGTAAAGCCACAGAGCTAAGCAGCAAATGCAATCTGTATATTTAGCTTAGCATGGAATTAAAACCCAACTGAAGTCTTAGGCTATGTACACAAGTCAGATGATTCTCACCCGATAATCGCTTCAGGGCTGATATCGGACGAGAATCTGGCGTGTGTATAGCAATCGTTGTCCGTCATGGCGGATCCACAACTGATTGTAATGAAAGTGAAATGGAGAGAGCGCAGCAGGGTATCGCTCTGTCGTTCTCCCCATCCCCTCTCCGTTGAGCAGAACAAATCTGTATGTACAACACTCAGTTCAGTGGTGAAAGATCCTTTCCAACGACAAAAATTGGAAGTGTGTACGCAGCTTTAGGCTGCAAACACTTGTGCAATATTTGTCGTTAGAAAGGATCTTTCATGATCCTCTCCAATGACAAAAGACTGCACGATGCATGAACGAGCACTGTACACTGCCATTCTGCTCTATTGGGAGGGGAAGAACAACGGAGCAGCACCCCGCTGTGCACTCTCCCCTACACTTTCATTACGATCGTTCATCGTCTGTGGATCCGCCAGGACAGACCATGAGTGCTGTACACACACCAGATTATCGTCCAATATCAGCAATGAAGCGATAATCGGGCGAGAATCATCTGACGTGTGTCGATTCTAAGGTGAAATGGAAGCCAATAAAGAAAACTACAAAGAGATGCAGCAGAAGAGGAGCGGTGGGAAGGATAAAAGAGTTTGGCTTCAGCATTCATCATATATTGTAGGGGAGAGAGTCGGATTAGTGGAATACCAGAGAGGAGGAGGTTACAGTAGTTTACTGCAGAAATTCTCTAAACACCCAAAAACACATCTGTGGTGCTCACACAGTCACAGATTCTGCTGTGAGGGTTGAAACACCGTGAAGCATTAGGTCTGACCAGAAAAAGTAGAATCTAGTCATGGGCAACAAGAAGAGATTGCCATTTCTTCAATGGTTAACCCATGCATATCAAGGTTCCATTTTTTTAAAAGCAGGTTAAACAAGTTGAATGCTACAAAAGACAGGCTGAGGAAGGCTGAAACGACCTGGCTAGGGAAGGCAGCTTCTCTATAGCCATCCATGTGTTCTATAACCCACTATGTGATGTTTTTAATGTACTCAACAGCCACATACCTTATCATATTATATAGAGATAAGATAGATTTTATTCTTACCAGCTGTAGTGGCCAAGAGCATAGACCTATTGTTATTGTTTAGTAAACCATCCATAAGAGTCAGGGACAACTAAAAGTTGCAAGAGAGGGGAGAGTTTGTTCTGGGCAGTTGTGGTCACTAAAAAAATGGTGATACAGAGGTTCTCATAGGAATGAAGTAAGATAGTATAGTATTTTACCAGTCTTGTAAGATACTATCAGTATGATGTGTGTGTTGTGCAGACATTTTTTCAGGACCAGCATACAGCCGACAGAGCCTAGTGAGAAAATTTGCCTTGTCTTTACTAGATGGCTTGAGCGCTACAACTTTTTCTGCTCTGAAGTGCATGCTCGACCCAAGAACTGGTAGGGATGATTAAAGCTATGTACACATGTGCAATAATTGTCATTGGAAATGAACGAATAATGACCGATTGTTTGATAATCGTTAACATCGAAAAAATGCACAACTACAGGCCACTGAACGAGCAATGTCGCTAGAAACAAACGACCGTCCTGACGGATCTATTTGGGGGACGATCGTTCGCTATCTATTGTGTGTACTGTCGTTCAGTGATTGTATATGGTTCTGCAGTACACATCACTTCCTGCATCATTTAAACGGCTGTGTGTGTGTGATGTAGTGTGTGTACATTATTAGTGGATTAGATTTATTCTTTTCAGCATGAACAGAATCGTGCACTATACGATCGTTCAAAATAATCGTGAATAATCACTGATCTGTTATTAGTCGTTCGTTTTTCCATGTGTGTACCTAGCCTTAGGGTGGTATACCCATTAGGGTCAAAGACAACACCTGGCTGTCTTCAGTAACAAATCTGTACATTTATGTCACACAGATCCTGTGCTTGATTACAGCTGTGAGGGAAAGGAGAAGCTGGCTAGCGGTCATTGGTGATACCATACTTTTATTCCTGGTTTAGGTAAGTATTTCAGTACTTTAGTAATGATTTTTCACTAGCTAGCAAAAAAAAAAAGTAGCAATGAAGCGTCATTGTAACTAGGTCCAAATTATCACTAACTGCAACTTCAACAGGGTCACTAAAACCTTTACCCACCTGATCTAACAGCGGAGAAGCAGCTATATAGATACACAGTGATGTCCACAATGATGTCTAGTGTTGGTCGAATAGCTCACTATTCAAATCGGCAGCTATTCGCTCGAATAGAGCAAAATTATTCGGGTGGTCGAATGTCAAAGTCGAACACCATTAAAGTCAAAAGGAGGAAAAAATTTGGGTTTTTTTCAGCACTGTGTAGAGCTTCTACAGCCTCCAAACAGATGTAAAAAGATACATTATAAAAGGATACATAAAAAGATACATT
>NC_092860.1:22272699-22311645 GCF_032062135.1 Pyxicephalus adspersus
TCTGCTGCCAGGCAGCTAAGAAGATTTAATTGTAGAAAAGACATACAAAGTCTATTCTGCAAATAAAGCTTACTTGCTAGTTGATTGCACTCAAGTGCAAGTTCTAAGATCGGTCATTTTCCTAATGTCACCAACTGCCAGATTCCAGAACAAATTTACTTCTAGGGGCTTTTAGCAAAGACATTAATATATAAGGGCCAATGACTCCTAATGCAGAAGATATAAAAAAAAAAAAAAAAAAAAAAAAAAAAAAAAACCTTGTCTAGCTATAAAAAGAATTGCACAATGCAGATTAAAATGTGCACGTTGTGACGAAGCACTTTATCCTCTGCATCTTAAGAAAAAGATTGCACTGTATTTCTAGCCATTAAACCATGATGCTATTCATGGATTTATCAATTTTTCATCATCTGCCCCCAGAGATTTCAAGAGGGTTGGCCTGTACTGAGTACCATGTGGGGGATGCTTAGGAACAAGCTGCGGTTCCAACAAATGCTTTCCAGTTTTGCAAACAAATGCAGCCCTAGCCTACAGAAGTATTCAGAGCAATCAACTACGTTTTGATGTATGATCTAAAGGTCTGCACACACACACTGGTTTTTTGTTACCCAAGACTACTGCTTGTGATTATTTCTAGTGAAAATCAGGTACAGGTGACCCATGATGTCACTTAAGGTGCGTACACACTTCCAATTTTTATCGTTCAAAACGAACGACGAACGATCGATTGGGCAAAAAATCTTTCGTAAAAAAGTAACCAACGATGCCGACGAACGAGGAAAGTCGCTGGAAACGAACGACCGGACCGGCGGATCGGATTGGACGACGATCGTTGAACATCGTTCGTGTGTACGGTCGTTTGTTGATCGTCCGTGAGCTGAGCATGCGTAATGAACGAACGTTCGTTCACTTTCCTGTCGTGCACATAGTTTCTCTATCGCTCAAACGATCGTATCTATTGTGTGTACAATATCTACGAACGATCGTGTCGTTATCTGTATGTGCAGGATCGGTGCTATACGATCGTTCGTAGATATCGTGCAGGATCGTTCGTCGTTCGTTTTCCAACGATAATAATTGGAAGTGTGTACGTAGCTTTAGTGATACGGCACAACAGATTGCTAATGGGGGACTATTGTTGTCCCATAATCAGTGCTCCTCCTTCTCATCCAGCCCCTTCTATACAGAAACAAACTGTGATCTGTACAGTAATCACCCCGAAAATGATCACTTCAAACAATTATTGAGCAAGGCATCTGTGCAAGGAGTAAGCCAACAACAACAAATAGTATTTCTAAAACTGTAGAAGATTTTATTTATTATAAGAAGCCTGCAATCATTATAGAAGTTATTTTAATCAGCCTACATTTGTCTGACCTTCTAGTAACCTCCGATTGTCACCAATGATTCTACATAGCGGATAAGACATTTACAACATCCGCACTTGGATAAGTCAGGAAAGTGATAACAGACACATGAGGATAGGATTATGCTCTGGTATTGATGTGGTGATTTCCGCACACTCATGTGACTACTGCACACTGCAAAGCACTGCTACCCCCCATACTTTTAACCATTTAAATTTCAGGAAATGATGGCAGGTACGTGGTTTAAAGTCTAGGAGTCTAGTAAAAAATAGTCATTCATCTTAATTTATTTTTAAACGCATTTTAAATGTCATAAGGTACACCGGAAATTATAACTAAGGCAAAGAAAAAAAGGGTTTAATAAAGTCCCTGATAAATCACTTGTTTTTTTCAGTAAATAAATGTGCTTCTTCCCACCCCCTCTCTGAACTCTGCTGTACAGTCAAAGTAAGGTCCTAACTTGCTTTCAATTTAAAAAAAACACATTAAAGATGTATCAATACATTCCGAGCTGCAATATAGTGTATATTTTGTATCTACCAAGAGTTTAAAGCTTAAAAGAAATCCTGACAGCTTTACAGCTTGAAAGAAAACCTGTTAAACTGGGATGCTGTTAATGTTGCCCTTTCCTTTTTAAATGGTAATTATCTAGTTGTCACACCAGATCATATGGCATGAATGCATTCTAAATCAGGCAAAACACTTTTGCAAAAAACCTCTGCCCAAAAACTCAATTGCCAAAGACTGATCAGGAAACTAGAACTTTCTAAAACAGACAGCAGTGAAACGCCAGTCCCTGTTTTATTTTAATTCTAAAAATTCTTCAGTTGCTAACATTCTATTGGATCTATAGATTTCTTTTACAGATTCATTCCAAGTGGCTGTGATGTGCTTGGGTTACCGATTCACACCTGCAGCAGCTTGTAGGAACCTGCAAACAGTCAGATGGAGGAATCAGGGGGTGGTTAAGGTTGTTCAGAGATGTTTTCCAACCACAATGCTTGGCAGGCAGATGTGGTTGATCAGCAGTTGGCAGGGAGCGAGTGAGTTGCCCAGAAGGTAAACTGGTAATTTTTCTGGGAGCAGCCAGCCTAAAAAAGCACTAAGGCTAGTTTAACATCTCGTAAAGCAGAACTAAATCCACAATACTCATCTATCTCTGTTCTATTGCAGAGCGCTGCCATCTATTTTGTCTTCCTGGACACAATCTTTGACCGCCATGATTGGTCATGCCAGAATAACATGAGTGCAAAATATACATTGCCTGTCTTTCTGCAATAACCACCTGCTGTAACAAAGAATTTTAGTTCCACTTTAACCAAAGTAAAACTTATGTTTTCATACCATGCAGGACTGAAAAATGGACTCTGCAAAAAAACAAAGTGTAATCTCAATGGTACATTAAGGAACAGGATTTAAAAAACAAGACCACATGCCAGGTTTCTGGTGCATTAGTGTGCATGCAGTAAAAAAAGAGCTATCTAAATACAAAGGGGGCCTTAGCATTTAGAAAGTCATCTTTGTGCTGGTAAATTATCAGTACAATAAATTATCTTAACACTAATTTGTACTGCTATACATCAACATGCAATCAGTACCCATTCCAATCATGGAGTCAGTGGGTAATGTCATGTGGGGGACCCACCTAGCTCCATGCCTATACCAACTTTCAGAAAATCAGTACTTCCAGTGGATTTTTAGACTTTTTTTGGTCTACAGGACTTATGGGCTTTGCCCAAATGTTTCCAAAGCATTTTATCACAGCCAAATATCAAATTGTGCTGCCATGGATCTGATAAAGTCACAAGAAACTTCTGTTTCATTACTCCATTATGTACTTGTAAAATCACAGTTACTTGTAAAACAGAAAGCAACTACAAACCTAAAATGTTTAAAGAGGTAGAATATCTTACTAAGCTACCATGACATTGCCATTATATGGGGGAGGTCTGTGTACAATAACCATCCAGAAGCCATAAGCTGACATTTTAGGGATACAGAGCCCACCCAAGGGAATTCCTGGCTAATGGCATGCTAAAATCCCTGCATATGTCACAAGCAGAAGGGACCCCTGCTGTCAGGACGTGTGTCAGCTTTATTGGTTAACCCCTTGTTCTTCCAGTGAAAAAAGATCTCAAAAAGATTCTAAATGTTACTAAATGTTTGAAACAAACCTGCATAAGAAACAGCTATAGAACAGTAGGTATAAATAAAAGAGGAAAAAAAAAAGATGGTGAGAAGAAGTATGTGGAAAGTGGGGAAGTGGAAAAAGAAGACGCCGTAACTATGTTTATTAATGGAAGTACATTGTATCCACAAAACCCTGGTAGATGTATAATTGAAAATGAAAGCTAGAAGAAAGCAATAAAAGCCAAACATAGCAAAGGATCCTCAACATGGAAGACCATTTACTGCTTGGACATCATACAGAAAGCCTTAATAATCAGTGATTCTATCACATTGTAGCCTTGCGACATCCATAGACAACAGATGGTGTACTCTTGTCAAGCACTGACCCATTGCCTAAAGGTTTATCTCCATAACACATACTAAACCAGACCCAACTCAAAGTGCCTGTTTCTGGGACTTCACAATGAAGAACATAAGGCAATTACATTAAATATTCACATTAGGCTTTCAATCAATGCTGGTAACCTTAAATATGTGTTACTACTCCAGGTAAATGTTTAAAACATCTGACATGGACATCTACAATCTCTTACTACCTTCACACTGCTTCTGTAGTTGCAGCATGATCGCAGTATAATATGGTATAATAATTGATGGTTATCACACTGCACATGCTTGCTTATTGCTGGTAACCAATGCTGTAATCCCACTATTAAAGGTAAATAGTGGGCAGCATTTCCAATTCCAAATCTCCAGCAAAGTCTGACAGACATGTAAGGAAAGGAGATGGATGTGTGTTGGATGAGATTCTTTAAAAAATAGCAGCTGACATTCACCAAATAAAAATATTAAAACCAGCAACTTGAGTTAATGGTGCAAAACCGTAAGATTGTACTAATACCATAACGTCTTCTGTAATGTTCACACGTCTACCATATTTAATTATGTTAAATAATAAATATTCCTAAATAGAATGATATGTCCTAAAGATTTATATTTATTACATGCATGCTGCTGAATACTGGCTCCTGATTGGTTTCTGAGTTTTATTCTGCTTCTATATTGATCACCACACACACACACATTATATATATATTCATTTTGATCTGCAGCCAGGATCAGTCTGGTATAACTAATATTTGTACATTTCCTGCTCACCCTCCATACCCAGCCTACAAATCACTATTAATTCAAACTTGAATCAGCACCATTCATCCTTAATACCTAGAACTGGTACAGATCACAAATTGATTGTTTCTTAACCTGCTTCAGTACTGTTTACTATTCATCCTCCATAGATATCACTGGTATGGTTCAACATTCATTCGGTTACCATCATCTACACAGCTTGTCATTTATCTTCTATTATCAGCATCCATGGGGTCCTTTCCTAAGCAGCATCTTTATGGTTTTACATTAATCTTCTCTAACCAACACACCATACATCTTCTAATACCAGCATTCATACATTTTTCATTCATTCTCAATACATACCATCTCTATAGTTTTCCATTCACCCTTTTTAACCAACATTCACAGGGTTTACCATTCATTCTATCTAACCAGTATCTCTATGGTTTAATATCAATACTCTCTAAAAAGAACCCTTTTTGTTTACTGTACATCCTCTGTGATCAGCATCTGTATTTTTTAATTCAAACTCTCTAATTGGCTTTGTTGGCTTTTGGCATTCCATTCCAAAAGGGTTTAGCATTCATCCCCTATGGTTTATCATTTGTCTTCTCCAACCAACATCTCTATGGTTTATCATTTGTCTTCTCCAACCAGCATCTCTATGGTTTATCATTTGTCCTGCATCTCTATGGTTTATCATTAATCCTCTCCAACCTGCATCTCTATGGTTTATCATTAATCCTCTCCAACCTGCATCTCTATGGTTTATCATTTATCCTCTCCAACCTGCATCTCTATGGTTTATCATTCATCCTCTCATACCAGCATCTCTATGTTTTATCATTTATTCTCTCCAACCTGCATATCTAAGGTTTGACATTCATCCTCTCCAACCAGCATCTCTATGGTTTATCATTTATTCTCTCCAACCAGCATTCCTATGGTTTATCACTCATCCTCTCCAACCAGAATCCCTATGGTTCTCTAAACACTAGCCATATTTTTCCCCATTCTTACCAGAAACATAAGTATTACCTTTAATATTCTGTAACTAGAATCCATAGGGATTACCTACCATACATCATCTGTAACCAATATTCATTATATATTCCATTCATTCTCTCCACCTGTTCATCATACATCATCTGTAAGCAGCATCTATAAATGTTTGCATTCATTCCCTCTAACAAGTATTCACACAGTGCACCCTCTGTAGTCAGGCCCAGTACAGTCAATCATTCATTATAACCCGCATCGGTCCAGTTACCCCTTCTATACCCAGCATGGCCCGAGTTCCCCATTTCTCCTTTACATTGCATGAAATGATGGAGTCACACAATACCAGGTCGCAGCAGATGCACGGAATACCTTGGTCTCCTTCACATCTTGCCGGATGCCCTCTGGGTACCACTGGACCCGCACGTAGCCTCTCTTCAGCGGCCCGAACCTGCTTGCTTCACCCGCAGTTTCGGATCCGGGGCTTCCCTGTGCTCCCTCGGGCGCACCTCCTCCGCTGCTCCTTTTCTTTCGGGGCCCTGAGGCCTCCTCTTCTTCCACCACTACCTCTTCATCTTCTTCGCTCTCTGAGTCCTCTCCGTGGATGAGCCTTACCAGGCCGAAGCGGTTGTGGCCCCGGTAGGTACCGAACACCAGGTCGTGTGAGAAAAGAAGCCTCTGAGAGCCGTCGCTGCCGGACAGCGGAGGCGAGTCGCCGGTACCGGGAGAACACAGACTATCCGCCATTGTTGTCCGGAAGAGAATACGGGATCTGCCGCTAGCCTGGGCGGTCACCAGAGGAAAGTCGGCGTGCGGGCGAGCTGACATCACCGCGCTGCACGTCGTGCTAAAGGAACAGGGATGCGGTTGCTATGGAAACAATGACACGTCTGTTACCGGGGTACCTGCAGAGAAGTCTGGTGCACTGTGAGCGCGTGCCGTCTGCAGGTGCACCGTGACTGGGCGCCAGACCCCTGCAGTGACTCAGACCGGAACACCGCTCTGAGGAGAGGATGGGTTCTGCTTGTTCCTAAAGTAAAACGCCTATTGTCACAAAAAGAAATAATGAAAAAATGAACTAAAAATTGATCAAATACGATTTATACCTCCACCATATGCCATTTTCTCATTTAAAATGATTAAAAATTAACTTTGTGCCTCAGTCCATAATATTGTGCGACCCTAAAGAGCATCTGGGTTTTTTTTTTAAAAACTAGTGTGTTTATCACAAAAACAAAATAAAACTCATTACATAAAATACGTTTTACCTCCTACTAATGCCAGTTTGTAAACAAGTGTGAACATTTCCTTTTCCACCCCATTGGAAAGTGTTAATGCAACGCTCCCACAATGCATTGCATGGAAAGGAATTAGGCACGAGTTTGTGTGCTGGGTTGCCATTCATTCTGAATGGAACCCCAAATGTTCTTTGTCAATACATGTCATTGCAACTATCATGAATTACTGTGGGTCATGCTTCTAAAAAAGCACAATTTTTGGTACAGTGGGCTGCGTTGTTTTTGAATAGACCGCCATAACCCAACACACACCAATGCACAAATTACCTCAGAAATGTGACCTGTTCAGGGCTTCTTCATAACTGGCATTACATTATCTCGCGTGTTACATTGCACATAAACATGGAGGTTTTCCCCATGGACAAAATAACACAATTGCAATTTTGTTCTACAGTGCTGCAACACAGGTGCATTGTAATGTCTTTCCAAAAGACAGCCACACAATGGTGTGACCTCCGTAAAGCAGTCCTTAACCATCCCAAAACCCTGAATATACCTCAAACAAATTAAGTCTTATGCTTTGGTTGTATTGCCATTTTTGAGGAGCTTCATGCAGCATCCCAAGGAGGCCTGCTGCTAAAACATTTCCATAGACTTTATTAGGATGACTTTAAAATGGTTTTGCAAATTTTTTTTTTTTTTGTGAGCAGTTTGGAGTACCAAAGCCCTGGAGCAGATACATCATGATGAACAGAAAAAGAAACCTACTGTAAGGGATGTCCAAAATGTATATAATTGAAGAACAGGAATGCAACAACTATCAATAAAGTACAACAAAAGCTTGCAAACAACAGGCAAAACCACAGTGAAGTTCCCTGAACACCTCAGGAGTAAAAGTGAGTGCCTAGGAGTGATTAACAACACAGAGGACACATTTCCTTATCATTTTCATCAATGATATAAGCTAGATTTTGGACATGATAAACCAACAGCTATGACTTGTAACTCTGAAACAAAATCAGATAAAACACAACCATATATATATATATATATATATATATATAAAGGGTCTGATATGCCCTTGCTATGAACTAAATAAAGGTTCCATTTCAAGTTTATTGAATCAAGGCAAAAAAGATATTTTTTTTCCATCGAATATTTTATTAAGTCTGTGGCTGTCAACCTTTCATTTTCATGTCAAAACCCTTGATTTTAACATAGTGATTGGGGTTTCTGGAAAGTTTTGTGTTACAAGTACAAAGGAAAAAAATGGTATGTTAAGTTGGTAATACGAGTATACATGTGTAATATATATATATATATATATATATATATATATATATATATATATATTTACCCTGAAGGAGCCTTATTCAAGATGTAAAAAATACAAAAAACTTCTGACTGGACTGAGTTGGAGTGTTTCAGATAGCAGTATTTTACAATTCGGTTTAATAAAAAGCCAAAAGTAGACTATCAGATATCTGATTTATAGCAGATAAGTGTATGAACAATAGCTTCTATTGTCAATTATAATGGCTGACAAGCTGCGCAAACTACATGATGACATTATAACCCAAAATACCAAACTTTTACTTTACAACTTAATATATTACACACCACTTTAAAAAAAATCCTTTGCTTAACAAGCATCTGTCTAGTAATTGTCATTTTTATTTCAGAAAATATCTAAACTGTGAATCATGCATACAGAGTTGTAGAATGACTTTTCTTTCTGATTAGTAAGGTAAATATAAAAGATTGCAAATGAATATTATGCAGTCTTCCAACCAGCCAGCAGATATAGACGTGATTGGACAGGTCATTGGATAGGTGTTTGTGTGTGTCTATATATATATATATATATATATATATATATTTGCATCATTTTACTATTTCAGTTCAAAATCTAAAATGTTATAGTACTGTTGAAAATTTGAATTTGATTATGTGCCATCACGTATAGAGTATTCATTATCTGAACCATATAAACCTAAAACTATAGCTTATTTTTAAAATAAAGTTTTAAAAGCCACTTATACCTAATCCTTGGTGTGACATGTGACAGGCATTGTCTCCCAATCATTTCATCTTCAAAAAAAATTGGAAAGGTACCGGTACCTTTGGTAATGCCCATGTAACAGGCAAATAGTCTTGCACTGATTACTGATTAAGCTAACAGGATGGTGTAGACATGAAGAGTGGCAACAAAAAAAATAATAATAATAGCAAATGTAAAAAGATTTGCATACAAAGCAGGTTCAGGTGACTGATGTCTATAGACAGAAACTGTGGCATAGAAGATCATGGAATCTGTATACATGGGTCTTCAAAATGTCACTTTAAAATAAAAGCTATAAATGGCCTAGGAGGGGCAAACAATATATTCCTAATAGCTCAAATGTAACTTTAGGATTAATTGATTTTGTTTGCTTTGGGTTTAGGCTGTGTCACTTTGCTGTCTGACGAACCAAAATGTCTGGGAAGGGTTTTATTATGGAGTGGTCCTGGTAGAGCTCCATCAAGACACAGAGAGGGATTTTTCAGGTATTTATTATTGCTTGTTGCTGTTGACTTAGTAATAGGTGAGACATCTTCCACACTGACCATTGTTATTTTTTGAAGAAAAAAGGTAATGCCTGCAGAGGGTTGAGTGCATCATATAGTGGGGTTTGTATGCTGCAGAAAGGACTGGTGCATTTCACAAAATAGATAGCATAATTTTTACACATATTGTAGCATCAAGAGCTCCAAATTAATGCTTGAAATGGTTCTTCTAAATTGACAATGAGCCCAGGCATACCTTCAAAGTTTGCTTAGGGAAAACATGGTGAAAGTGTTAGAGTGGCTGAAACAAAGCCATTACCTAAAACTGACAACTGAGATTTTGTGTTTGGAAGAAAATTTGTGCAAAGAAGGAGGCCGACAAATCTGTCCCAGTTACACCTGTTCTGTATGGAGGAATTGACCAAATTCCATCAACTTATTATGAGAAATTAGTGCAAGGCTGTTTAAGTTTAAAAGTTCAATGCAAGTTTAAAGCCAATGCTACCAAATATTTAAAACAGTTATGTAAAAAATGTAAACTTGTGCCCCCAAAATATTGTGATATAGTCAATAAAAGGTAAACAAAAACTGTCTGCAAATAGGAGGAAATAACTTTTGTCCTGCACAAAGCAGATGTCTTAAAGTGGAACCAAACCCTTTTTTTTTGTTGCTCAGCCAGGTCCTTTATTGCATATGGGACAGGTGATCTTTTTTGATCTTCTGGACAAATTGATTAACTGGGTTGGGATGATATAACCAGTTTATTCTGTCTGGCAGCCGCAGGGGTAGCTGGCATGCACCAGGTATGTTAACTTTCTCCACTGAGCTGCACATGCACAGTTCAGCAATTTGGACAGAACAAGACAGCGATCAGGCAGGTAAGTTTGTTTTAATGCAGAAGGGATGTCACCTGTCCTTTTTAAACAAGACCTGTCTGATGACAAATTTTTAAAGTGTAACTATAGTTTCACTTTAAATGATATGTCAAATTATTAGTATGTTAGTGTAAAATCAGTGGAGATGTTAAAAAAGAGTTTAAAAGACTTCATCCCAAGTATATATTAACGTTTGACTTTACTGAATGATGAAAGTAATCCTTGCAGCTAGGGAAAAGGGGTGCAGTGGTGTTCTGGAATAGGGACATACTACACCTATTTTTTTTTGCTTTTGATGTGTTTAGAAAACAGAGGAAACTGTGGCAATGTGCTGAAGATTGCAGATTCAGAAAATACAGTTCAATAGGAATTACTATACTGTCAGGAAAACAGGTCAAGCTTGTTAAAACAGCCCTAAAATGTTCTCCAAAAATCCAGCTTTTGTTACAGACTGTAAAAGCTTGTCAACAATTTTACTTGTCACTTTTAGTAGTCTGATTTTGAAACAATATTAGCAATTTATTTAGTTGATATAGGCCACAATGTTTTCCTGTAATAATGCAGCTTTTTGTACACTAAGTAAATAAGACATCTGTGCTATATTTGTTTTCCAAAAAAAGATGTAAAATTAATTTTTTGGTAAATCTGGAAAACAGAACACAGCATGGTAGAGGAGGAGTGAAAACATACTTATACCAGCACACAATCTGTAAAACTGAGACAGAAGGAAGGAGACTTAGTAGAAAGTGTGAAAAGTCAGGGTAGTAGACAAAGGGTAGTCTTATATCAGACATAGATCTAACTACATCTACAACTTCAATGCATTAACTGCTGGGAAACCAAACTTCAGACACTGGTTTTCTAAAATATTTCTACTTTCACCTAAGGAACATAAAAATTAAACACCTCATCACAAGAGCTTCTAACCATGGTTCACAGATTTAAATATAACAGTTAAAGAAAATCCACAGATAAGGTCATACTTATCTAATAGAGCATCTTTAAAATAAGACAATCGGATGAGGATCGGTATTGGCGGAGCGGGGTGACTGTTGTAATAGTGGAAACAATACTGAAGCGTACGGCTCGGCAATGGTTGCCTCATACAACTTCATACTACACTGACATCATGCTGCTCCTCCCGTTACCGTCTTTAGTACAGTTCGTGAATTTAGTGCAATGAAGCAAAACTTGTCATTCAGAATATAAGGACCTATTAGAAAATTATTTTTGTTTAATTTTCAATAAAACATAAAAACTGTGGACCACCAAAATTTTCCCGCGGACCACTGCACTAAGGGACCTGAACTTGGTACAGAATGCTTCTACCATACTAATAACCAACTTACCCCACCATTTACACATAACATCAATTCTTTACTGATTGCCCATAAAACAGATCATCTTTTTCAAGACTGGTCCGTTTACGCAATTTCGGTATTGGGTATTTGAAAAAAAATGTTGCAGCTGCACTGCACCTCTAAATAGCTTAGATAAATAGGATCTCAATATCTTTTCACCCTCAGAGATCATTTTGAAACCTTTGGAACCTTCTGCCCTGAAGTTCCTCTCTTCCTTTGAAACTTCAAATATAAAATAAGGACAATTCCCTCTCTTAAGGTGTTTAAACACAGACTAAACATCCGACTGTTCTTTTACAGGCAATATGGAGGCTAGCAACCTCACCTTGCAGTCCTAGAATCCCAGGTTTTTGACCAGGACAATATCAACATGAATGTTTGTGGGAATACCTCCCACATTCCAAAATATATGAGTACATTAAAAGGCTTCTCAAATTGACGTCAGACTGTTGGAAGGCATTAGATTGTATGCTCCTCAGATAGGCAATTGGTTTCATGATTATGGACCTTACAAGATAGAAAAGATAAAACTACAGACAGGTGATGTGTTTAAATATTATGAGAGAAAATTGCTTTACAAGGGCTTGTTGGATTCAATGGCATTTCTCACTGTTTTATATAAAACCATTTGATTTCAGAATAAAGATTAATCTAACACCAAAACAGCAGTGTAGTTTAATCAGTTTTGTCCTCTAGATGTCTCCCTTGTACTAAAGACATTATATGTGTCTACAACACACAAAAAAATACTCAAATAAATGTTCCTTACAAGTTTGTGAATATTTTATTCATACCATTTAGCAGCTTATCCCAGTAAAACCTGCAAGGCTTATTTTAAAGTATATGTTCGGCCAAACATTTTCCTTTAAATTGTATAAAACAGGACAAAGCCCTGTTAATCGTCTACCGTGTTATCTTTTTTGCTGTCTGCATACTATTTTCTATTTATTTATCTATTTAATTTTTATGTAGACTGTAAACTTATGTGAATTCTTCTGGCAAAAAAGGGAAATAAAGCACACACCTGCCAAATTGTTCTTGTTGGTATTTTTTGGTGCTGTTGTGAACATTCTGTATACTTTGGTTGTTTTTTTTTTTTTCTTTTTTTGCTTGTGCACTGGATTTTTTTTACATGTGATAACCATGTTTTGCTTATCTTGACCTTCTGTCTGTGTAATGACTGGACTGGAACAGTACCCATCCAGTCCTGTAATTGCATTCATATTCTGCTCTTACATGAGAAGTCAGTACTTTGTATTAGTTGGTTGTCAACTGTTTGAAGTTGGCAAAATTTAAAGTTGGCCCTGAAAGCCAAACTCTGATTTTGTACTTCCCTCCCATTTAGGCTGCTATCCATTCTTGTATTACCCCAATATTTTTTAAAAAACTATATACAGGTGGGCCAGCTATAAAAATTGGGTCAGTGTAATACCTGGAGCTGTTTTTTGTTTAACCACTGCCTAGGGCAGAAAATTTAGATTCTTTGCTCATGCTGGAACTGGGCTCTAAGGCCTGCTTTGTTTGGTATAACTAAATAGTGGCCCCTACTTCTACCCATGTGGTCTAAATCAACTAAATCACTTGAAAAATTATCAATAGAAAATCTTGAATACATATTATAATGTGGAAAATGTGAATTATTAAACAGGTATTCTACAAAATATGTCTATCAATGTTACATTCAAGCTTAAACCCCAAGCAAAAGCTCTTAGCATTTTTTTTCTAACTGCGCTGTTGTGTATTATTTAAAATATATAAAACAAATATATAAATATATAAAAAATATGATCACAAAAAGTTATTTAAATCTGCCAAATATTTTGTAGGCCAAGAGAATGTCTGAAAGGATAGGCATAGGCATAGACATGGGCCTTGACGTTAAAGAGTTTTGGTAAGTGTAAAAAAAGGTTATCACAATCTTTTGTAGAATGTATACTGAGCTGCAAATGCTCAGCTCAGTGTAAAGTTTTAGCATACTTCAGTGCCAGAATGAACCAACACCGATGTGCATTCAGGGAGTTCTGTCATTTTGGCCTGGCTAATCAATGTGGCCAAAGATCCTATTTTAAGAAATAGGAATGGGAGGGGATAAGTTTACTTCCACTTTAATCGAAAAGGAAAGAAATACACAAGTGTTCCTATCATTGTGCTACTCCCTAATTGTCCAATTGGCTCCTGGGGTCACTGGGGTCAGGTGGTGCAAAGGACACTTTTTGGCCAGTGGGACAAACACAACCACCTTGCTCTTTCATAGTATGTACATATTTTGTTGGTTTAAAAAAAAATTGTTTTAAAATGCCTGGTAGTGCCACAGTGATTGGGCATTGTAAAATGTGGGTGTACCTGTGTGCCTCAACTGTATTTTTGGTGACACAACTTTTTACATTTTCCTACATCAACTTAATTTGCTGCTCTCGGTATTGGGTCACATGGCATCAGAGAACTTCAAAGTAAATATGTGCTAGGGTCACAACAGATTGGATTGATATATAATACTCAAAAAGGGGCACAAACTTTAACAAAGAAAGTTAAATATCCCTTCCTGACCATTTACTATGGCAAGGCTGTGCCAATTACAAAAGATGGCAAACAGAATAACAAATACATACATTTTACCTGTATTAACATTCCTATTGGGCTTCAGTTTAAGCTTGTGGTAACGTTAAAATTGATGTAACCCTTAAATGAATGATATTTAGTTTGCTAAAACCTTGTGTATCATGAGTGATTGCCATTTGTTAATATTTGTTTCACCTGTTTTCATTGCAGCGCTACCAATATCCTAAAGTCACTTTGCAGCCAGTTTCTTTTTACATGCCCTCCATGGCTGCTTGACACTACTCAGAGCATTATTCCTGATGGTGATACAAGTTGACCATGCTTGTTTAATGTGTGTTGAAATGGGCACTTATAGTCTGCATTTGAAGTCAAAGTTCCTTTAAAAAGAAGTACAAATCTTAAAGCCCATATGGCAGTCTAGTGATTGGGTTTACATTTTAGGCATTCACCATCAAAGGTTTTTAGAATATCCCATTTTAAAATATTTGGGTGTATAGGATCCAATACAGAATGATGGGGGTGCCCCACCTAACCTTATTTATATTAATTTGGATACCAGTATAATTTGTGATACCTATACAAATCCTCATGTGATGACCATATTAAGATGAAGTTCTAAACCTGATGATCCACCCTGTAGGGAGACTACACACAGGTGTCTTTCTGTTGATAATCCAATTAAAGCGCACAGTTGTGAGCCTTACATCTCCTTACAACTACTGATACCATGGAACAACAGATTGCATTCCTTTTCTCAGTAGGACTATCATGCTAATGTATAAGAGGGTGATAGCTTGTCCTTAGAAACCATTTAAATTCCATGTTTAAATTCAACGCTAATCAGCAGGAATTACTGTTGGAAGGTTTTTAGTTGCTATAGGCAAAAGGAAATTACTTTTAATAAAACCTTCTATTGAAAAGTGTAATTTTGCACCAAATCCTTCATCCATTCTCTAAATGATTCTGTTTGTTATTTTAAAAAGCTAATATAAGGGAAAGTAGTTATGAGCATAAACAGCAGTTAACAGCATTTATCAATTTAACCAATCATTTTTCATGGTTAGAAAAATAAGGTGTGACGTGGGGGTGGAATTAGCCTACCTACTTTGAACTTTTACCTATCCCTCCCCCATATCTCCACAAGTTAAAGGTATCTTCAACTGTTGTTAAAATAGTATAGTCTCTAATTACAAAACAGGGAATCTGACATTCCCTCAAACATTCCCTGGTAGGAATCAATTTTTGCTATTGAAACACATTGGCCTGGAAGATTCCCATAGAATGTTTGAGGGAATGTCCCTGTTTTATAAGTAGAGCCCAAAGAAATGATGTCATTATTATTCCTGACATGTTTCTTCATTGGGTCCTGTTTTTTGTACAATACTGTTTTAAAACTATTGCAAAGAAAGAAAGAAGGCAAAGGACTAGTCACCGGTATTGCCTGTGGTTTTCCTGTCGCTGATTTTTTCTTTATTATTGACTTACCATGCCTCGTTCTGTACTGTGTCTTTGTATGGGAGGTGCCATCTTGGTAGAGGTAGGGCTTTTCTTCCCATGTCAGAGCCTCCAGCAAGGAGAACATAAAACAATATAACAGTAACAGCACCAGACTTCTTTAGACAAGAAGTTAAAAACTGCAGATTTTCATTATAATGCAGTAGAATCAGGAATGCCCAGGTGTCATCACATATTAGGAAGGATAATTTACAGGAGGAATTACAGACAAAAGGGTAATTTAAAGGGTACTGCTATGGAACAACATAATGTTCCCTGTAGCCTAGTAAATACTACTGTTTTATGCTCACACATTAGGTTGTACAGGCTAAGGACATCTGAAATATGGAAGACTCCTAGATATGAATGGGGCTTCCCTGCTCCCTCCTGTGCAGGACAGAGGCTTGAAGGGGGGTGGTTTGCATGACTGGCAGAAGAAATCTTTTGCTAAACACAGCTGAGGTTGTGGATGATCTGCCTAATTATATGTTGAGACAAACATCTGTCCTAATTTCACTTATTAAAATAATGCACCTGTTCAGACTTACATACAAATTCAACTTAAGAACAAACCTACAGTTCCTATCTCGTATGTACCTGTAAATCTGTACTATACATTACTACTTGTGGCTGTATATTTGATGTAATGAGGTATAATCTTTTTTATTTTTGGGATATGTGACAAAATAAGACGTAAATACCTTCTAAGAAGGACCTACTGTGCAACACAGCCGACAAAATAAAGACATTAGAAGGGTGTAGAGAAGAAATGATTATTCCTTATTATACATTTTATTATTTCTCTACTTTTATTAATTTAAAGAAATTCAATAATTTATTCATAAAGTCAAACTCCACCCAATCATGTCTGGAAAGAGTGGGAAAGCTGGAACTTCTTTTTGTTTTGTTTTTTGCTGTTCAGAGATTTTCCATCACTTCTTTTTCGTGTGACACCTGTAAAAAAATGAACACTATAAAGAGAACAATCTGACAGCATTTCTATGCATTTATCACTGCAATAACAAATAAAAAGTATTGGTTTTAGTTTTCTGTGTCTTCATTGTCCTAAAAAGAAGTGGGGAGTCTCATTACCAGTGACACACCAGGGTCTCATTATCGGGGATAGCATTAAAACCCGACAAAGCTTCTACACTTCCCTTGTTCATAAAAAGTGCACATATATGTACACACATTTAATCTAAATATCTTGGTTCTAGACAGGTAACAATTAGAACACACAAACCATTACAATAATTTAGCAAAATTAAAAATGATTTATTACTTACTGGTATATTTGGTAATGCAAAGATCTAAATCACCATCATATGCAATTGTGAAGCCAGGGTATCTCCAAAAAGATAGAGAGATAATGGTACCCTATTCTGTCTGTCTGTCACCGCTCAAAACTTAAACCCTTCATAGAAGTCACGTGAGTGATAAACAACTTAATTCACAAGGTGTCATAAGCAGGCAGCTCAGGGGATCAGTGGACACAAGGGACACCTATTCAACTATTCAACTATCAGCTCCTGACTGCCTTAGCTTCAACTTGGCCCTGCTTAGGAGCTGTCCGTTCAAGGTCAGTGCTGAACCAAGGTAAGAAATGGTATTGAGGAAGAGGCACAAATGCAACTAAATAGATATAAAAGTAAAATGTGCAAAATGTTTTAGCTAATCTCTTCTCATGAACTCATATCCATTACTACTAATCCAAAACAACTTTTGTCACTCTGTTAAGTTGTCAATATTATTTGAATGTCTATATATCTATATCATATACAATCCTGCAGAAGGAATTAGGTTTGTTTTATATTTCAGTAATAAATAGGCACTTTGAGAAAAAGTATATATATTAGATTTGACTACTTAGATTAACCTGGCACATTCCCCTGTGGGAATCTTCCAGGTCCATGTATTTCAAAGGCAGTAATTGATTCTCACCAGGGAAAGTTTGAGGGAATGTTAGGTTCTCTGTTTTATGAATAGAGCTCATTGAATGCTGACTGAATACTTCAAAATGCAAGAGTGGGTTTTGTGGACTTACAAACGTCCACAAACTTCTTTTTGTTTAAACAAGTTCATAGTGTTTTTCATTAGACTTCCTTCCAATTTTCTTTTATGGGAGGCAAAAAATGATATACTGCTTAAACCAAAATCTGAGTTTTTTTCTTTCTTTATTTGAATGGTATTTTTCTAGTGTGTCATGCTATTTAAATTTATTTTTCACAAGGCTTTGATAATGCATTTTTAGTTAAGGATTGCTTCCATTTTTCCAGCTAATGATCCTGTATAAACCTTTCCACACAGCATTTTTAATAATAAGAGTATCTGCATCTTGACGTATGTTTGAGGTACAACCTGTTGGCCACAATTACCATTGTAGATGGGTTACAGGAAATGACTTCAGGTGCTAATTTTGTTTATTTTTCCCCATGTGGCAAATGCTATTATAAAACAAAATCGGCACTCCACGTTTTTGTTCATCTCTAGAAAATGTTTTATGCATGAGACTAATATCAGAAATTTACATTTTTAGATGTGCTGGGGGAATTATGCTCTTTAGTTATATGTCTCATAATAGGCTTGCAGTGATTTTGCTTGGTTTTCATTGAGTGGTTTCATGTTTGGTAGGAAGAAGAGAATGTAAAATATTAATTTGTTAAAGGTAATGTCACAAAATAAATAGGGAAGCATAACAAAACTCACTTTACTAAATGGAATGCATTTGGATTTAAAGTTCATCTTTAATGTTAGTTACATGATTGTATCTCATGTATGTATTGTCCAATAATGCCCAATATCAACCAAGATTCAAACTTTGTCATTTTGATTGATTATTATAGGGCTTAGAAATTCTACTACATTACAGAGGTATATATATATATATATATATATATATATATATATTGAAAACTATAGGAGATTTCATTGTTAACAAAAGGCTTACTCTCCAGTCTTGTTAGCACTGCTTTTTTGCCATATACATCTTCAACACTAGAACTTGATTACGTTTTTGGCATTTAAATGTATTTATTCTGGATGTTTGAGATGTCAGCACACAATTATCAACGTTCATAAAGCAATTTATCACACATTAGAATTAGGTCACCGATTCTTGCCCTCTAAAAAACCTATCCCTAAGCTCAACTGGTAAGACTAACCCAAAACATATACCCTAAATTTAACCCTTAACGTCAACCTTAGCTCTAAAACTCAACCTAATCCCTGAAACTGATTTTAGACTTTAAGGTCAACTAATTTTTCTTTGACATTGCTGCCAGTTATATCATCAAAAACACAGCCTGGAGCCTGGAAATTGCTGGCACAAAAGCAAATGTGTGCAAATATATGATAAAAATTCCAACTGAAATTATAATCTGAATGTGTTAGAAATACATTGGGATTGATTTACAATCAAATAGAGGCTACTGACCTAAAGTAAAGTGTATAATACCCTTGCAAGGGATTTTTCATTGATCTTAGTAAATTTGGGGGAATTCACTTTGCAAATTTACTTTTGCAAAGTGAAAGATGCTAGGAGAACAGCCTAATGTTTTTAGAAATCAACCCCATTGTGTCAAGATATTACTACTAAAAAAATCTTTAAAAAGAGGATCGTACTGAATGCATAATTATAAAAGAGGAAAATTTACAAAAAAACTTGTTTACAGCAAAACTCACAATGGGTTTCTGGGTAATGCTTCTTCAGAAGAAAAACAAACATTTAAAAATCCTTACAACCTGAATGTTCATCCTAAAAGGGACAGTGATGGAACAAATCAGTCAAATACAACAGTGGATTGTTGGGTCACATGTATCCAGCAAGGACCCACAAAGTCAATCCAATATTTTCCTCTCTGTGCTTCAATTGTACTCCAAATCCACCCTCTGTTTTTTTCGATTTCAAGCCCGGTGAAACACGTCGGGAGCTTTGTTGTAAACAAGTTTTTCTATTGATTTTTATTTATAGTTACAACTCAGGTGAAAAGACATCTGTATTACTTTTTACTATATTTGGTTATAAAACTATCTACTATATTATATGTTTTATGCTTGTTTACCTCAACATGAGATATTTTAACTCACATTAGCCAACACACTGCCTACTTTTTGAACCTCTTCTGTCTACTGACAGTTAAAATTTAAAGGGTTTCCCTCACTTTTTTCATAGTTTTGGTGATATTTAGGGATGTGGAAATTTTTCTTTTTGTTGATGGGATGGGGATTTTTTTTTTTTTTTGATGATCATCTTTAAAACCTTACATATCCCAGTGTCTATGCCACTATGTAACCCACTGTCACCACCTGAAGACTTTTCAACATCTAACTAGTACATACAATTCTATTTGTCTCAAAAGTGTGCTAAATATACCAATATCACTTCCTCTTTTCAGTGCATTTTACGATTATGATTTTTAATTGTGTTTGATCCAAATAAATCCGATGATTTTTTTTCCCCCACAAATATTGAGGCACTGAAGGGTCAGGTTATTGTTGGACATTCAGATTTTGCCTCAATGTCATTTAGGGTAATACAGGTAAATCTAACTATTAGAATATCTGGA
Source organism: Pyxicephalus adspersus (assembly GCF_032062135.1). Lineage (NCBI taxonomy): Eukaryota > Metazoa > Chordata > Amphibia > Anura > Pyxicephalidae > Pyxicephalus > Pyxicephalus adspersus. Next base: position 22,292,966 of record NC_092860.1, read on the forward strand.
TGTTATGCTATTCTATTCATAATATCCCAACAGTACTGTTATCTAAACATGAACCTATTGTCCTAGCATTAGGACAGGCATTAGATTGAGGGGCATCAACGAGCCCTTGATGGCCAAAAAAAACAGTGCTAGGTTTACCCATAGAGAATGGACACTTGTCTGAATCTTATTTATTGGAAGACTATTCACCATAATAATTACTTGTCTTGTCTCTAAGTGTAGATTGAGGAGAGGGGGCTCCATGGTACATAGCCTTGGGACTTCACATCCCAATTTGAAGTGAAGTTAAATATCAAGCTATCTAAGAAACAGTTGGAGTGACCATGAGCACCTCTACCTTTCCTCCTCAGTTGTGTGTCTTTTAGGAGCTGATTCAGAGATCACTATAAGATACAATATAACTACCAAAAGTGTTATACAGCACAAACCCTTTAACCTTGAAAAACATACCTGTGTGGTGATCCTTTAAAAAATAATGTTTAGAATTAGATACAGAAATGAGTGAGAGCTTGCCACATGCAATAAATGACATGGTTTTATTTTGGCAGGAAAACTGACAAGTGTGAACAGAGTGTTAGGATATCAATCACCAAGAATCAGGTAGGAATATGTTGGTTCAGATAGTTTTACATATGCATTCAAAATCATAAAGTGTATTCAATGGTACATGTTTTGGTTCATTATTTTCTGTGTTTAACAAACAAATAAAATTGTGTACTAATCCATGGACCTATAGACACATTCTTACTACCGCTTTGCACTGCAAAACACAAGTGTGTTGCTATTTGCAGTGCCATGTGTTGCAATGGTAGCCCATTCAGTTGAAAGTGCAGGCCATTGATCCCCATCGCACTAACATATTGTACATGTTACACTGATTGAAGTGCTAAATGGAATAGCAACCCAGCACCCCAATGCACCTTGTGAGTGTTTTGTTAAACCATGCAATGCACTGGAGAGACTTTCATTTAAAACACAAAGTCTGTTGAACTGGATTTCTGCTTCATCTTTAAATCAAAGTTACCATATTGGAATCAAAGAGAACAACCAAGTTGTCCATGACAGTCTTCCTTTTTTTTTTTCATTTGTACTACATTCATTTATTAGGACAAGCTTTTGGTGGTCAGTCCCTCTATTTTAGGTCTAAGCAGTACTGAGATAAACTGATTCATGAAAAGCTATTCAACTATTTAGTATTCTTTTTCTTGAGTATTTTTAAAATTTCTTTTGAAACCTCAAACTTTCATGATTTCCATGCAGTGGTACAACCATATATTGTTGAGAGAAATTATATCACATCGGTGTGCAATGATCATCTTTCATCATGTTTTTTTTAAGGGCATGTCCATTCAGATTCTTTCTTTTTTGTAATTTCTATACTATTACCAATGTAATATCTCTGGTTGCACTAGTTGCATTGGATTAAATATGCCACATTACTGGAGCTGCAGCTGATCTAGTAACATAAAAGGTTCCTTTTGTTGGATCAATGGTATTGCACAATTTCCAGCTTTTATTGTTGCAAGTTTGATAATATGACTTCCATCACCCTAATCATTTAACTGAAACAATTTATAGAATAAGTGACACATGAGTTTATTTTATATTTTCCTCCCAATGCATAAAACGTACATATGGTAGCTGGCTCACAAGCAAAGATAAAGTAGTTCTTTAATCAGTTAGTTAATCCCTAAAGACACTGCCATCTATTCACTTTCCTAGTTTAAAATAATATGTTAGCAGAATTTACTCAGAACAGCTAATGAGATAAGGATTTTAAAGCCAGTGCAGGTAAAATATGTAATTAAACTAACTAAAACGATGAACTATTCTAATGATCTATCTGTACCTAAATTGGATAGTATTTATGTTCCACAACATCTAGTGATCAATTATAAGTCAGACATTGAATAATGTTTATTCAATGTATGGGTGCTTCCTTTACAGAACTGAAAATATCTAGGTTTAAAGCAAATTTCTAGCTCAATGTTCGCAAGGGTTCCTAATCCCCCTTTATCTCTTCTTTTCCTATGTAGATTTTGGCATTTTAAGGTAGTGATTCTCAACCAGGGTTTCTCCAGAGGTTGTTTAGGGTTCCTTGAGCAATGAGCAGTTTGTGACTCTCAAGTCTGTTTATTAGATCCTTTGGCTATGTGTAGAAATATATTCTTCCCACTGGCCAGCAATGTAAGAGACATTTTTTCCAACATCCCAATAATCACCACATTAATATACTGTGAACTGTTCCTTGAAGACCTCAAAGTTTTTTCAAGGGGTTACCCCATGGTAAACTGTGGCACTGTGTGTACAGCAGTCATCACCTATTACTAGAAATGATCAGAAAAGATTGTTTCCAGCAACTATCCTCTTACATCTATCTGACATCTGTACGGGCCTAAATCAATCTCGTTGTTTAAATTTAAAATTATTTTTAACACCACTTGTAGAATATTGAACAAAACTACACTAATAAATGTTAGCTGTCTCTATAAAAAGCAGATGAATTGGTAGATACAGTCATACCTCTAGTCTGAAATTATATACCATGTTTTCACAAATAGAAATTCACCAAATATACGTTATAGGAAAGGTATCCACCGAGAGGTCTAAAATAGCAAAATATTATTCTTATGTAAGCATTATACATACTGATGACGTGCCTATTATAAAAAAGGACAAAATAAACCCACGCTTTAAAATTACAGGTTTGAAATGGTTTTGAATATTCATAGGCTAGAATGGATTTTAAATGGATATGGCAGATTTGTCTTTTGACACTGTTAGTGCTCTCTGTACAGTGAGTCATGGACTCACTGTTTATAAAGCATGTAATGCAGGTGCTTACGTATCTCCTACAGGTTTTGTGCTTGATACAGAGTCTGAGAGGAAGAGCGAGAGAGAGCTCCTGCCATGTCTGTCCTCAATGCAGTACCGTTCATGAAACCATTCCACATTCGGTCACCTCGCCAGCAGAGACGTCACACACTGCCTGCCAGTGAATTCCGTTGCCTCTCTCCGGAAGATGCAGTCAGTGTTTTTGAAATTGAGAGAGAAGGTAAGTGATATAAGTTCAGAAAACTTTGTTGTTGGTTATTATAACTACATATGTTCCTTTTAAAAAAGACAATGATGTTTAAAAGCAAATTGTAACAGTAATCCTTACTTGATTAAGAACCAAGGAGATACCTTGTATGCCTCATGGATTTTCCTAACGTACTCATGTGCAGTTGCAAGAACCGGCTGTCAATGTGACAGCTGTAGTCCCAATGTATGCTGCAATGCTGCTGTCAGAAGCTCTTGTCTCACCAATCGTCAGAAACTAGTGTTTTGGAATCAGTGCCTCTTAATATGTAAAGAAACACTGTAGTACAATAAGAATATTTTTTTCTAAATACATGCTTTTCCAATTTATCTCTTTGTTTTATAAAAATATCCCTAATTAACACCTTTCTTTCTATTCTATATATCCTTAACTAGTTTTTGTGTGTTAATTTGTTCAAACATGTTTTTAGTGTAGGCATTAATAACAAATGCAACCTAAAAAGTCTTCATTTCAATTAAAAAAATACAACATGTTGAATCAGAAAGATAAAGGTCTCAAATAGGATTCTGTTATTTTATTTCCCCATTTAGAAGTATGAAGCAACAGGGCCGGAGAAATATGACAAAATCCCTGGAGGCTAACTCGTGAAATAAATTTTTGATTATTCATTTTAAAATTCAATTATCAATTCATGTACAGATAAATCAGATGTTCACATGCTTTATTCTGTGAACATTCTCAACTACTTTAGTAACTCAGCCTCACGGTGTATGCAATGTATGTTACTGTAATGGAGCCTAAAAGGCACATGATTATTGGAGGACTTTCATGGAGTGAGTTCATCAAGGATATAGACAGCTCTTCCTTCTGCTGCTGCTAACTTTGGACTCCACTGGATAGTAAAATATACTGTTATATTTTGTTTTAAGAGTATCTCTAGGCCAAACCTTTATTAACAAAAAATGGGGATTGTGGTGTGTGTCTTTAATGGGGAGATTCACCCATTGCTTTTTCCTATTGATCTTAATAAAGAAGGCAAGATGGCACTATATTAAAAGGGCACTCGTATAGTACAGGAAAAATGTATCAAATGGGTGCTAATGTCTAGAGCATTCTATATATATATATATATATATATATATATATATAGTTATTAAAATTCTATTTAATATCTGAGAAATTGGAATGAGAATTTTAGGGATGAGCTGATGATTTCATTAATATTACCAAATTTGAAAATGGAAAAATCTCCCTCTCACGTAATTAGAATTAGAAAAAAGTTTTTGTCTAAAAATTTATGGACCTAACTGCATATGCAGTAAATTCCAAACACTGATGCTGGTATGTTCAGTATATCATATCAGCTAATAAATACATCTTGTTTAAGGACTCTGATGACAGCTGTATGTACATTGCTGGCAGTAAACCTGTCTAATTGAGACCAGACATGATAACATCAATGTGCTGACAGCTGGTTGCCTAGGATGTTCTGCAAGTGTCTGATCAATATCATCTGCTCTGTTTATAGGCTTCTATGTATAGATCACAACATTTGAATGCTGTTTACATGTTGCTTTGCAACATTAGAGTGGCAGACATATACCAAAATATTATTCTTTTAGAAACAGGAGTTAAGATGCTGGTTCATTATATAATCCTTCACAAACACATTTTGTTTTTGCACCCTTTTAAAAAGTCACCCTGGCTGATTGTTTTTGTATTGTACTGAATAATGAAAGGTTAAAACTTGAGTTTCTTTTGGAACAAGATGATAGGAATATCTTTCTAGTGGGGCCACAAAACTCAATAATAACTGTCCAGGGGATGGTAACCCCCCAACAAAAAAATTCCACCTGGTAATAATTTATATAATATATATATATATATAAAAACACACACATACACAGGTTGACATTCAAAAATCCGGCAACCCTCGGACCTGAGGAGAGCCGGATTTTCAAAAATTATGGATTTTTTATGGTTATATATGCTGTATATATTTAACAGAAATTGTGTGTGTGTCTTTTTGTATAAAAGTTTTGTCACTTACAAAAGATAACTTATCATATGAAAGTAAAGAATATATTATGACAAAACTTTTGCCCAATTATTAAGGCTCACAACTAAATGCAAATTTTGCAAATCAAGTTCACTTTAACTGTTCGTTCTCAAATCAGTGTTTGTGTCTTTCTAGTTTCGAGTTACATGTCCACTTTTTGCTTCTGTTCTTCCAGCCTTTATATCTGTGTCTGGGGAATGTCCTCTCCACCTCGATGAAGTTCGACACTTCCTGACATTGTGCCCCGAGCTGTCACTAGGATGGTTTGAAGAGGGGAGACTTGTGGCATTTATCATCGGGTCCTTATGGGATCAGGACAAGCTCAGTCAGGTAACAGTGATGAGAAATGTTGCTGTGGATTATTTCTATACCAGCTAGCATTTACAAAGGTCATTTAATGCCATATTTTACCAAAAAAAAAAAAAAAAAGGGTCTGCGACACCCATATTGTCTTCTGAGATTCCAGTTGCCAGAAAGACTTTCCTACAAAATGCTAGTTGTCTGGTTGTCACATAGAATCTTTTACATCTATACATACAGTGATCATCAGGTGCAAAACAAGTATTTAGAATTCTAAACAATGTGAATACTTGTTGAAGGTTGGCATCTGAGAATCCACTGAGGCCAGGGGGAGTAGATGAAGACCTAGCATTTGCAGAACATGATCAGCAATGGCAGGCTGCATTGAGGGGTACATGCAATGCAGCCACCAAGATATCTTAGCTCCCCGCCTCCAAAAAGAAAAAAAATCTGTAAAAATAGATTTATGCATTTTAATCACTTTCTAGCCTCCCAAGAAAAAAACATAGCTTGCATCAGATTCCTTTTAATTAACAATTAAGTAAACCTTGCCTCTTTCAGCTGTCACATGAACTCCTTTTTCACATATAACTTGCATTGTTAGTAGACTAAACAGGAAAGCTATATATATAAAAATTTGACTTTTTGTAAAACATCAGCAACACATTCACATTGGCTGCAGTTGTGTGCACATGGCAGTGACAGGGTAACCATAGATGTGTTTGAAAGATTTACCATATGTGTAAAATATGATAAGCAAGGATAGCAATCCAAGTAAGGAAATTATTGGGCATCTGGGGTCAGACCTAAAAATGTATTTTATGCTGATTTTTTGTTTTAAAGTGGGGATAGATTACAATTCCTGTTGGGGTTATACTGCTATTAGGTTGGAAATGTTCCTCTTGCCTATTGTTATGGCACCAACTAGTCGATCATAAATGAAGAAGAAATGCAATGGGAACAGAGACAGCCTTAAGGGTTTTAGCCTTTTCCTACTCTAGAGTCCTGGATTTGCAACAATACCTACCAGGGGTTTTAATTCTTACCCACTCTTAAAGCATGGTTTTTGTTCACAGATCACAATCATTGTTTGTAACCTGGCCAGCTCATATATGGTGTCTGTACATTTTGGACATTGGTTCCATTGAATTAGAAAATTGCAAAGTAGCAATTACAAATTCCAGTTAAAAAAAAAATTGAAATTTTCTTTTAAATGTTTGATCTAGTTATATTTCAGTAATCAATGACCATTTACATATGTTACCTTTTTTCACCACAGGATGCCCTTACCCTTCACAAGCCCCATGGTTCTTCTGTCCACATTCATGTCCTTGCTGTACATCGTACATTCCGACAACAAGGCAAGGGTTCCATTCTGCTGTGGCGTTACCTGCAATACCTGCGCTGTCTGCCTTTTGCACGCCGGGCCGTGCTCATGTGTGAAGATTTTTTGGTTCCCTTCTACTCAAAATGTGGCTTCAAAGCTGTGGGGCCATGCAACATCACCGTTGGACCCCTGACATTTATTGAGATGCAATGTCCGGTCAGAGGTCACGCCTTTATGCGTAGAAATAGTGGGTGGTAGCCCCATTCATTTCAAACTTTGAAGCTATTAATTCCTTTGCTTATCAAATGTTGTGACACATTGCAGAGCAATATGATTCAACTTCTGTGCTACCAAAGGGATTAATAAACTCACTGCAGGGGCTGTCCTTAACATGCCATTTATTGAAGGGTTAAGGTATGTAAACCCACAATCTAGCTTTTAGTAGGTTTGTCATGATGCCTGTAAAGAGTTTTCTAAAGCAAATTATTTTTGTGAATCTGTTGCAAAGTTCAGTGGAGATTCTGCCAATAACAGAAGTTACTGCTTTAAGCTGACAACTCTAAGAAGGTGGAATAAGAATTGTTGGCATGTTGCCAAACATACCGATACATAAATTTTGGGTTACATACACTTTAATATGAAAACATATTTTGGTGGAGCCTGCTGATGGGAAATGAAGCCCCTGTGTACCATTTGTATAAAATGTCACTATCCTTCCAAAATTCACTGTACAAATCCCTATTATTCATTGTCACAATAAATATGTATTTTTTTGTTTGTTTTCGGCTTTTCTATGTTTCTCATTTCAAGAATTATCTAGGAATGTATAATGGTCAAACAACAATGGGCTTAACTCAAATATGCGCACACTAGAATTGGTGTAATAGTAAGAAAAGTAACATTTTTGTGATCAGCAATGACAACCCTCATAGCTCTTTCAAAACAAGGCTCCTTTCAGCTGTCAGTGCATATCTTCCAAAGGTTAATTCAAAATTAGTGCTGGATCTAAAAATGCTTGGCTTAGAATTGAAGTGCTGAATAGTTGTCTATATACAGAATCTATTGAGGTAAGTGTAGACTATTTCCTAGGTCACCAGTACTCACCAACCCACTGGGGGGACTTTGGCTTAACAGGAATAACGTAGAGCAGTGTTTCTCAACCTTTATAAACATGTGGGAACTCCTTGAAATAACTTTTCTATAGTAGGTCCTATAATTTCTATATCCACAACACACATTAGTGTGGTGGTCAGTAAGAAGAATGCCTCCTACATTGCTGACCAGTGGGAAGAATGTCACCCTTACACACTGACCTGAGAGGCACACACAGCTCATTGCTCAAGGAAACCCAGGCAACCTCTGGAGGAAACCCATTTGAGAAACACTGATCTAGAATAAATGTCGGAAGAACAAAAATATGATTATTGGACTAATCATGCTTTTAGTTTTGTAAAGTATGGCTAATGCATTTTTTGTTGCTCCAATATAATCTATATACTAAGCATATCTTCTGCCTCTTTTTGAATAATGGACACTCTTCAGTCCTTTTAGGATGTTCTTTTTTTCTAATGGGGAGATTGAACAGCCCCTCCAAATTTCATTCCACCAGTACCATTGCTGATGAAGGACTTATCACCAGACTTGTGTATTATCAAGTAAAAGATGAAGGGGGGGGGGGATTTGACATTTGTGTATCATATTAGATATCTTTGATTGGAAGTGAGGTGAAAGTTTCCACAGCATCTTCTGCTTGTTTAAATTCCTGCTGATGTTGAAAACTGCTAAACTAACAAACTTCCAAACACAGTTCTATTTTCAATTAATTAAAAGGGTTAAAAAATAATGATGGTTTCACCAACAGCACATACTCATTCTCTTTTTACTTTTTATTCTGTTGGGTAGATGTAATGGTCCTGGTGTTTCATTATTGGCTGCTCAGGCACCCAGAGCTGGTACATAGGGGCCCTTGTTTCTGAAGCAAGACTGCTTTATGTAACACTCACATGTGATGAGAAGCCTCCATGATTAAAAGAACTGAAACCCAATGAATGACAATGGTGGGTGGAATGATCTAGATGCTGCTGAACAGGACAGGACTGAACTCAGGAAATAAGCTGCTTTTATGGCTTGCTGAAGCTTCTAAGAAGCTGGTAAGCAATTTCAGTTCAGGATGAGCAACCTGTACAAATGTGCATGATAAAAAGGTAAGGCTGAAGATCATCTTTCAGTTTTGCTACATGAATACACAATACTCAGAAACAAAAAATAACTTCAGTTAAGTGTTTTATTTGAAATTTCAGGTCACCTTGGTCAAACCTGTGGTCAAGCACCTATTACAGGCATTGTCTTACAAAATTCAACTCTCTGTAGAGCAGGAATCAAAAAGTTTTAGCAGTAAAGAAATTCATATATTCTTGTTTTAAATAAATTAAATATAAACACTTCGCCAAAAGTAGCATCAAAAATGACCTTAGTTGCATAAATGTCAACATCAGAATGGTGCTTGTACAAAATGAACATTTACTCCGTATGGTCTGCAACACCCTGCAGAGCAGACCCTGTTGCGCAGCAAAGGGTTTATTTAAAATCCAAGAGTCCCATGCAAAAGTCTTATAGTAAAAATATTCCAGTCTCTGTGAAAAAAAACAAAAACAAAAAAACTAAGCCCTTTCTCATTCTTTGCAGGTTCATCTTTCAGTCATCTGCACAGTGACAGAGTTCATACTTTTAAGTCGCTGTGCATAGATTTTGGTCCATTTCTGCAGTAAAAATGAACAGACAAGTGTCCCTGATATATGTGCATCATGACTAGAGGTGAGGTACAGAAGGTCCCTGATATCCTTGTAAAGAACTAAAATAGATGTGTAGGGTCTTTTGTGTGCTTGCCTCTATATTGCACATTCACAAGTTTACAGTTTTAAGAGTGAAAAATAACCTTAAAGGACTAAGACCTAGCTATGAAGTTAGGTGTAAAGTGCCATTTAGTTCATGGGGCTGAAGGGAAGAGATTAGAAGATAAAAGGAAGGCACATTTTGGGCCGCTGTGATAATGTTAAAAAGAGGGGTGGTATATTTGGGGCGAACTTGTCTCTGTTACTATGCCTATACATTAAAAGAAACTATTAGTCAGCCTGTGTATGGGACAATCCCCAACTAACAAGGGAGTCACATTTTCACCTGGCAACGAGCAACTGGGTATGGTGCTGCGGTATGATGCAGCTATATCAATTTATTGAGACAGCCTATAAACCCAACACAATAAGGTAGATCTGGTTGGGTGGACAATATTAAATGTCAGATTTGCTGAGAAAATGCAGTGATGTCTACAAATATGTCATTAGGAAACTTAGCTGTACAAGCGTATATGGAATTCCAACTCAGGAGGCTGTACAGTGCCACCTGTATTGGGCTTGTCAGCATTGTTTGGGTCATACTGACTGCACTTCATTTAGTTTAGGCATAACTAAAGAAAGGAAAAAATGTAATATATTGCAACTTAACAGCCCAGTGTTTAAAACTTCTTGCCATTATACAGGAGCTGAATTTTAAGAAAAAAACTTTTATCTTCCTTGTAAAAACTGTTAAACCTATAACCAGACATATAATAGAGATAACAAAGGCAGACATGTTTGAGGTCCACCTGGAGTGGCTACTATGGCTTCTTCCACTGGAGGAGTGAGGATATGACAAGAATTGAGTCACATGATGACATGGCAGGTAAAAATAAAGCCAAAAAAACCTAGGTAGCCACCACATCCAGACTTTTGTCCTGAAACATATTTAATTTATTGTGCATTGTACTGTTTCTATAGATGTGCTATATAACTGTTGCAGGTGGCCCTCCTAAATGATTGCCTAAACTTGCCCTAATGGAGCAATCAATAACAGTTGCAGCAACACGAGGGGTAAGAAACTTATCTACAATAGGTCAATTAAAGCTAATGAAAGGCTGGAAAAAATAAAGCATAGATTGGCTGCTTGCTAAGGGATTTGTAAGATGCATTCATCTAGGTAATGCCTAGCCTATAAAATTCTAGTGTTCTCTGCCTAGTGTTACAGTATACCAACATAACATAAAAATAGATGTAATAGGGTAAGCAGCAGTGTTAGTTGAATTGACCAGCGCAGGGGGAAGGATGAGGTCCATTTATGAAACCACCTAACCATAGCCGAAAAGCTCAAGAATAGATAATAAAAATGCAGGTAGAATGCATTATGACCTCTTGTTCTGAAGATGTCAACCTATACTTGTGATGTTCCAGGCCAGTATCTTTTGCTGTACAATCTGTTTGTGGGTGTCCCCAAAACCGGTCTAAAGCCCACTGTCAGGATAAGGTTAATTACGTAGGTTAGAAAACCTGTCGGATTCAGTACTCTTATCCTGCTGACAAGCTGGTATTAGATCTCATTCTAACCCCTCGTCTTTCTACAAAGGCCAAGCTTACATACTGAGAGAGCACTTCCAAATCAAGGTGCTAAGGTTAGTCAGGCACATTTACACCTAACCATACCCTAATGTCTGTGTCCAATATGGGAAACATCTCAAGTATCTAATAACTGGCAAAATGATTTAGACATTGAAACTTTCCAGTCTTCGATGAATCAAATGGTAATACAACAAAACTAGGACAGTTGATAATACTGCTTTAAGTGACACTGAACAAGTGTGGTATTTAGCAACTGCCAAATATCTCCTTCAGAGGCACCTCTTCTATCAGGACAATGTCAAATTACAATAAGGAAAGTAAAGAAAAAGTTCTCAAACAACCCAGTCTTCTGGTAACTATGATAACACAGGACCATAGAAGGATACCCATCAAGAATGGATAGTAAATAAAGTGAGGGGTAATTCCTGAGCTGTGGAGTTCAAAAAAAATCATTTTCTGTAAAGTCAACTCATCCTTATTTTTTCAAAATACATTTCACAGTCCAGTTTGTAAATCCAGAAGCAGGCACAGAGATACTGACTGGTCCCAGAACTGGTTCAGATAAGTCTATTTCACTTATGGTATGAAATGTATACCTTCATGCATTACTCATAGTAATGCAGATCTAGCTGTCATGGACCAAATATATTCCAGTCAAGGAGTATCTTCAAGTTCTCCATGTTTTACTGTACCATGTCAGAAGAAGCTTGCCACTAGTGGAGAACGTGGTCTAGATCATATTTCTCACAGAACTTGTTGGTAAAGGGGATGCAGGTCAAGTATTCAATCCAAGTCCAGTTAATTGGATGCACATAAAGCCAGATGACTAATGAGGCGAAGAGACCAATAAAAACCACCAGGGTGATGATGATCATGGCTCTCTTGCGATACTTGTCAGCTGTGCCAAACGTAATGTATGGAAGGAAAGAGAAGGACAGCAGTAGGCCACTAATGAAACCAAATATATGGGCTATGTTGTCAATCCATGGAAGAAGTCCAAACAGGAACAAAAAGAGAACAATGCCAAAAAGCTTGAAGAAGGCTTTCCACGGATTTTCCAGTATCTGCCAACTCTGGAAGAGCTCAACAAAAAGGCATGCCAAGAGGCCAAACTGAGATCCGGCGGGGCCAACCTGCAGAAAGGGGAAGAAAAGGGAAAAAGGCTAAAATATACCATAAAAATGATGTTTTACTACATTTTACTCAAGTCAGGTCAAAGCTCTATTTGAAATCAAGGGCACACATCCAAAGGTGAAGCCTTATGATTAAGGACCTGCTGGTGCAAACCACAAGGCATTAGTTGGGTACATGATAATTTATTCCCTTAAGCCTAAATGAAACCATCAAGATCAGGCTACTCTTGGACATCTTACATAATGTTCTGGCAATATGGGCAAGGCTGGGTTCTTAAAGAATAGCTGCAGGTTGATGAAGTCTGAGTCTCTAGTAGCAGCAGCATCATTTTGCTAATAAAACTGTGTTACCAAAGGAAAGCAAACATTGTACTTACTACTACCTGAACACTACCCCATCCCTTCACCATTGCTACAAGCCTACCGGTGCCTGCAGCATTCACCAATCCCTCCACCATGGGCAAAAACTTGCTGGCTCTTACTGCACTCCCCCACATCCCCCTAAAGGTAAAAACAAGCTCGCACCCACAGCAGCCCCCCTACCCTTTTTGAAGGGCATCTAAATCATACCATTATCTTCCTCCATAGATATAAACATGATGGCATCCAAAGCAATTTCCCATCTCTCTTCCATAGGCACAAACACGCTGGCACCCACAGTACTCCCCCTATACCTTCTACAAAGACAGAAATATTCTGGTACCTACATAAATCTATAATTTCAATGCTTGATGAAATTTTCAAGAGTTTATATGCCTTTCCAACATGCTGCCTAGGTATCCGATCTCTAAACTGAGGAGCATCAGGGGCAGATTGCCTATTACTTTTCTTTAGCAGAAATCTTATAATAAAATGTCAGGAGGAAGAGAACAGGCCATCTTCGATGATTTTGCCTGATCAGAGTCTGCCCAACAAGCAGGCAGAGTGGGAATCAATTAAAGCTGCTGCAGTTGTACACACTTCAAGTGTCTGTACTCTATACCCTTTTTAAAGGAACTTCCTCATTTAAAGAGCTTTTAAAAACATAACACACATAAAATCTCCTGTATTTTGATGGCATATAATTAAAATAGCTTTTACACTTTTAATCACTTTGAAACGTATAGTAACTAACCCAGTATTTGACAAACAATGTACTGATTGTATTTGATTGAACAGTAATTACATATACATAAATAGAAGTCAACAAGAGAAAAGTGATACATTAAATCTATATGTAAATGTATAGCTCCAACACAGTGCTTTTTATCAGAGTATACTAATACACAATAAAAATAAAGAATTATTTACATTGTGAAGCTCAGCTTCATGTTTTGTGAGAAAAGACAGATGGGAAAAACCTGGAGGTGAGCTTCAATCACAAACTAAATCAAAATCTACAAAATAAACTGCAAATAATTGGAATGATTCAGCAGTAAGTTTTACAAAATCCAACATTGTTGTTTTTACTAATTTTACTGGACTTTGTCATCAGTGTGCAGATTGATGTACTATTGTTATTAGTCAACCCCCAGAGACAAAGGAACAGAGTGCAAGGAGAATATAATCAGAAAATAACTGGCTCTGAAAACAGAGAACTGTAAATATTTGTGGCTGGGGAAAGTGCAATGACCCAGTGAGAGTGACAGACAGTTCCACTTAGGAAATGGGTGACAGATCCTGGCTGTGTGACCACCTGGATTAGTGACAGGCTAGACAGATAATCTTAGGATAATCGCGTGAAAGCTGGAAAGTCGGAGACACGAGATAGAGATGCACGTGCCATGAGGAAAGCACAGGTGGGAGGAAGGCATGGAGGTATTTTAATCAAGTATTGTACAAGGAGTAAAGAAAAATTGTTATACAGGGGCTAGTCATCAGTTTTATGGTTCTACAAATGGGAAAAAACACTGTTAATAAGGGTGGGTCACAGAATATATTTCACAAAGCATAATAGTGATCGTCGTTTGAACTCTACAATGCAAAGATTTTGTTCCTTCTAGCTTAGTACAAATGTTCTATGTGGTGAAGGGACAGTTCCAATTTCTTTATCCTAAAAAATATACCTTTAGTCACTAGGGAGAGTTGATAGGCCAGGGTGGTTTTATATCAATCAGTTACTGTTTACAACACTCTCCATACCTCTCCTATAGGCTCAAACTTGCCGGTGCCTGCAACACCCCCTATCCCTTGTCCGTAGGCAAACACTGTACTTACTACTACCTGAACACTACTCCATCCCTTCACCATTGCCACAAACCTACCGATGCCTGCAGCATTCCCCAATCCCTCCACCATGGGCAAAAACTTGCTGGCTCTTACTGCATTCCCCCACATCCCCGCTATAGGTAAAAACAAGCTGCCACCCACAGCAGCAGCCCCCCTACCCTTCTTGAAGGGCACCTAAATCATACCCTTATCTTTCTCATACATACATATATATATATACACACACACACACACACACACACACATATACACACACACACACACACACACACGATGGCACCCAAAGCAATTTCCCATCTCTCTTCCACAGGCACAAACATGCTGGCACCCACAGTACTCCCCTATACCTTCTATAAACACAAAAATATGCTGGTACCTACATAAATCTATCTATCATTCCAGCTTTATATACACAAAATGCTCAAGTCTGGAAAACTTATCCTGCACAAAAATACTTGTTTGGTAAATGTGAAGTTGCACAGTCAATTAAGGATCCTTCTCTAGCAAGATTGTCTGCTGATCAGCAGCTTCTAAGTAGCTCTAGTGTGGAACAATAGGCAATGCAATTAGGAAATGTGTAAGAATGTCTGAAAGTTGAAAAACCTTTTTAGTCTTTTAGTCTATGCAGAGCTAACCTAATGCGAATGTAAGTGACAAAATGGATAATGTGCAGGGTCAGAAAACATGAAAGCAATTTACACTGACTCACCTCTGCCCTGTAAGGCAGGAATAAGGCACTGGCTAAGTTCCCTGTGATGCCACTCAAAACATAGATGATGGAAATACGAAGCCAGCCTGCAAGCTTCTCTAGGTCACGCAGGACAGTCATCTGAAAAATCACTGACACCAAGCAATGAATTAACCTGAAAAAGAGAAGGACATTACATCAGACCACAACCATCATTGGATAATAGAGTGCTGACAATATTTCAGTTTGCTTTAAAATTAGTAATACCCTTCATCAAACAAATGTTAACAAAACAATATATATCAAACATACACTCATGTAAAAGCACCCACACAAGCATAGTTCATACAGTGACTTTCATCCTCTTAAAGTAATGCAAACACCAAAGAAACTATCTACAGAAAATACCAACCCAGCATGAAGGAACAGTGAGAGCCACAGCCTGTAAAACTGATCCGGTATTTCAGGATTCAGAAACGGCAGTAAGCCACAAACTTCATCTAAACAGTGAACCTGTAAAAAAATCAATCATTTTAGAGCAGTGTATCATAAAAGTGCTGCTGAGACATCCCTGAACATGGAAGGAGAATGGGGCCTAAATTACTGTGTTCAAGTGGCAATGACTGGTACACAGTCACACACTGCTACATAATAAAAGCAAAAAAAGTATAACTATAAACTATGAACACTGACCTGTGAACATAGTGTGGCCTCTTCATGAAAATACCCATGCATGAAATTACAATACTCTCGTGTTGTTATTTCACAGCTAAAAAAAATAAAAAATATGTATTATTCATGTACACTGTAACAATGCAAAATTGGCCAATATACAAACACACTACTTGTATTGTTGGTAATCTCACTGCTTCCTATACAAGACAGGAGACAATGTCAACTAACAAACATTTTGATGCAACGTGTGACAGTCATGTGGGACCTGAATGGATGTGCCACTGCTGTTCTTTACTAGAGGAAAGTGGACAATATTGTATGCTGTATGAAAGCTGGCTGCATCCCCATGATATTGATAGATTACCTGGATTACCATTGTGTACCAATCGATATGTAGCAGAAATCTGAGTTATTATTTATCAGAATGCCATCATGGCTAGTTTTTCTCTGCTTGATGTTATGTGGCTGTAGACCACCTGCTGCTTTCCCTATATTTGATTAACCATAAAAACAGGCATTCCCGATCCATATTTGATCAATTGTACAACTAAAGTTTAATTGAGGGTGCCCT
Organism: Pyxicephalus adspersus; assembly: GCF_032062135.1. NCBI lineage: Eukaryota > Metazoa > Chordata > Amphibia > Anura > Pyxicephalidae > Pyxicephalus > Pyxicephalus adspersus. Next base: position 22,309,397 of record NC_092860.1, read on the forward strand.
GGCTTTTAATAGATTTTCATTAGGCTAAATGTTTATATATATATATATATATATATATATATTTTTTTTTTTTTTTTTTTTTATCACATTTAAGGTCTAACTTTCCTTATTAGGTGCCTTCGAGTATGCTAAATATACCAGCAAAAGTGTTTATTTTTTATATGTGTGAAAAACCTGGAGAAAATCTACCTGTAGACCTTGCAAGAAACTAATCAGTTGATTACTTCTGTTGCATATATATCTTATTTTACAGTTATCTTTGAAGATTGCAGAACCACATTACTCTATATTAGGGAGGGGAAGTGGAGGGGGTTCTGTTCTAGAATGACAACTCTGTTTCTCCTCTAATACAGTATATCTACAGTACACTAGGACAGGAAATGTATAACTGTCAGGGCAAAATAGGAAAAAAAAATAAAGTATGCAGCAGTATATTTTTGTTCTTTAACTAATCTTAAACTTGTTAAACTTGTGTTTTGCTTTAATGCCCTCTCCTCAACCAATACATTCACCACTGCTGCTTCGTTCAGCTGCTAGTAGGGAGTAAAAACACAGGTGAACTTAGAATTTAACCATTTGGAAACAATGACACACAGACTATAAAGCAGTGCATCAATTTAAACCTGTGAACATGAGCACAATTTTGGTCGCACAGCAACCTTATAACAGTATTCAACGACAAGCGCAGATGGTGTGTAGGCTGCAGTGACACTTGCGTTTTTATTAAATTGGGCTGATTCAATCTGAGCAGCCTCACAGCATTTATCAGAAAGCTAATATTCTGAAAAGAATCAGGTTTGGGGGCCAATACGAAAATAGATTTTGTGCTCCTGTACAGAAAAGAACACCATCAATAACTCTGATTTACAACCACAGAAAGAGAAATGTGTCTGTGCGGTCCATAGCAACCACAGTTATCCATGAAAATATCCCAGGAGTGAATTCTGGAAATGGACAGAATTCTAATTTTAAAGACGTGCCAAATTGAATACGCTTGCTCTACTGTGGTTATACTTCATTTATTTAGGATCAGTGTGCACTACCAGGGTGAAGTCACTGGAGGAAATATGCAAGCTAAGTGGTGTGCAATTACTCCTTCATGAACCAGAAAAAGGTAAAATATTTATTAGTCAGGGGCAAAGGGTAGAGCTATTACTACCACCACATACCGGTTTCTGTACTGCCATATTTAAAACAGCCAAAACATATCTGTAACAGAAGACAGCCTATACTCACCTCTTCTGTAGAGCATCACTCTCCTGTGTCACCCCAGCAAGCCTTACTGATTTTCTTTGCTGTCCTTCATATCACTGTTTCTTGTAATGAGCAGCAGACAAAGGGAGAAACCAGATGGAGCTGCAGGTGACCTTGAAAATCATTCCCAGAAGTGTTGGTTTCAGTGTGGACTTCAGTGGAAGAATTTCAAGAATCGGAGGGGCTTTTTTATGGGTAAGGCATTTCTCCCTATGGGAAAGTACATGAAGCAAGGTCTGATGTTGCCATGACCATGATTTTCCCATACATTTCAACATGCCCTCAAAAGGCTTCATTATAAAGCTTTTGATTTATTTGCATTGCCCTCAAAAGTATACGGCACCCATATGGTGCTTGTTGTCTGTGTCCCTGCTTGGGAGATTCCTCCATGATTTCCCCTGGTGATTATTAGTGATCATTGCCATGGGGAATGGTCTAGTTGTCTGGGCTAGGTATTGATATTTGTCTGCTTGAGCTGCAGTTTCATCATGTGTTTGCAGGAAAGGGAAATGGACTGGCTGATGAACCTATCAAGGTAAACTTTTTTAAAATAAACACTGTGTTATTAAACTAATTATGTTGCATTACATTTTTTTATTACTTAGACCATAGTGATCAGAGTGATCCAAATAAATACCCAAAATGAACTTCAGCAACCTCACCTTCCTTTAGTACCAATACAACAAGGACGTCCTTTGATTTCACAGTCCATGTGCTTGAACCCAGTGTGGTTATTTTTGGACTGGTATGTGCATATCTGGAAAAACATGAGCAATAGTAAGAACACAGATGTGGCACTTAGGCACAACATGGCATACTGTCCAATTCTATGATACTTACTGGCCATTTAGTGATGTCATCTTCCCAGACATGTGGTGTGATGGATGCCGGCTCCTCACAAGTCCTTAAGAACACAAAATTAACATGTTAGCAGAAGCATACTTTAAGTTCAACACACAAGTATACCAGTGGTTAGAACAGGAAAGTGACACTGG
>NC_092860.1:22312672-22494421 GCF_032062135.1 Pyxicephalus adspersus
CTGCTTAAAAATACATATTCTTTTATATTTTGGCTGCATTGCCGCTTCCTGGCATAGCTGGGAATAGCCTTGTCCTATTACAACAGACCCTACAGATGTATCCTGAAAAGAGAGTGCTTTTTGGACTCAACAGTCATATCTTCACACTCAACTGCTATAACAGGATAGTGCAGTTAGGATTAAAAAAAATGTAGAGGGTTGTATTAGCATGTATCTGATAGAACATCTTGGTCTTCTATATTAGGCTTTAAAACAATGGAAAATAGTTGGAGTTAAAAAAAAAAAATTTGTGAGCAGCTTACCGAGGGTCTTGATGACACACAGCTCCTGACACTCTCTTCACACCATCCTTTTCAGGTGCACTGTATTCTGGCCACTTTATAAATGTTGCCAGTGTTTCCTACCAGTGGAAAAAAAACAAAGACCATGAATTACAACTGTTTTATCAAAGCAAAAGATTTGTGTATCTGTCTATCCAGTCCTAGGTTTTGAACAGTCCCATCATACAAGACAGCCAGGTAGATGACACCACCTACATTTATGGAACACAGTGATATCTCCCCCCCCCACTATATTTAGAATGCCTGTTTAGCTTCCAGTGCTGTCCTTCCCTTTTTCAGTTTGACTGCTGCTGTATGGGGGATTGCAGAAGGCTGATATATGCCAGATTTGGGTAAACACACTTTTTTTTTTTTAATAAGCCTAATGCTTTATTATTGGATAAACAGTTGTCTCCTTTTACAACTACAATACATTTTTCACTGACGGTGTTTGTTATCAAACATATAAATATTTATTTTCTATTACTGAAATAAAAATTTTGAGGAATGGAGGAGGTGTTAAAAAAGCACCTGCTCTGGGCATCAGATATTTACTGTATGCCACATAAATGTATCCTAAATTTATTATCATATCTACAACCTATTAAATATTGTGTCATGAGCTGTAGCCCCCAGTTTCTGCAGGGGTTCCCTGAGATCCATTATTTTTCGGGGTCTTCTATTGCAAAATGGAAAGGCTGTTTGAGCTGGACAGTGATTGCCACCTAGTGGCTAATTAGTGTAAATGTGACTCAGGCTTAGACATCATGGACCACTTACCGAGCAATCCTGCTGTAGTGTCTGCACACATCCCGAATTATCATTTTGAATACAACAGCCAGACGCCCGTTCCATATCATGCTCTCTCTGGATCAGGCGCTCAATTTGCACATCTCCACGTATGCAGGGAGAAAACTTTGCCCCCAAGTGAATCAAAGCAATCTGAAAGACACAAAGCCAAATTTAGAAGATTATGTACAGCTACTCTTGTAGAATAGGGAATATGCATGTGCAAAAGTAGAAGCAAAAGCATGGAGTGCATTTAATTGCAGTGTAAATCATAAAAAAAACAAAAAAAAAAAAAACACACACAATGATGACGGCATTAGCTACCATACGGATACCATACTTTTCAAAAGGGTAAAAAAAAAAATGAGTTGATATAAATGGATATGAATAGCTAATGCTCTGAACAGGACCGCAGTGCTGCGCTTGCTTCCAAACACAGGCTCTCCTGCCTGTACCTTTACAGGTGAATTATACCATCAGTGCCTAGAGGGGGCAATGGCTACAAATAAAGCATGATCAGGTTAGAAAAAACAACCAAAAACCTTTCATCTCTGTGATGAACACAGGAGAATCAAAAAAAAAAAAAAATTACAGCATGGCACTGTCTACCTAGAAATTGTGTATTAGGTCACTAAAATAAAATTTAGGAGTTTTTCACTTACCGAACTTGGGCCTATCCAGAAATTTTCTTGCTGTATATATTTAACACTCTCATATACACCTTTGTTTCTTAATACCTAGAACACAAAAGACGTGATAAGCCACATGCTACAATGAAAATATTAGGATTTTCATACTCACAATAAAATCCCTTTCTTGGAAACCATTGAGGTACACGGGAAGTATTGTTTGGGTCAAACTGCTGTGAACAGATAAATTGGACCATAGCTCTTACAATATTAAAATGCACGAAGATCACCCTGGTAGGGAGAATCAGTAACTGATTTGGTGGAAAGCGAGATTTAAATAACTTCATAGGTACATAGTTGAGTGATTCTATTATGAAAAGAAAACAGTAAACAGGTTGAAGTAAAACTCCTGGAATGGGTATGCTGCAAAAACAGGGACAATGACACCTTGGTTAAAAAGACTTCAGAAAAATGGATTGAGATCTGCTAATTTGAGCATTGGCACAGGAAGGGTAATGGTGAGGAAAGGAAGAGAGTGAAAATAGCAAGGCCAGATTTTGTCCTTCAAAATATTATTCCCTGCAATTAATTACCATGAATACAGTGATAGTGGAAGCATGCTTTCATGCTAGTGAAGTTTTATCACTCTTTTCAACCCAAACTTTGCAAGTGACATGGTAACAAAGTTTTGGTGGAAATAATGGCAAGTTGCCCAACTTTTTATTTTATTTTACCATGGGTAGTTTTTTTTAGCAGAATGGGGTCTTAGTGAAAAAAAGTGCCTTATGAAAAATCCAGTTCCCAGAGGTAACTTTCAGGTTATTCCCTGCAATGCAATGCTCAGTCCAGTCCAGTGGGGTACAAACACAGCATTTCCAAAGGTAATCCTGTAGGCAGCAGTAGAACCTAAGGGCAAATGACTCTCCATATCCGTCAAAGGACAAGAAATGTATTTATAATTTAAATTTATGCAAATCATTTGTCCCTTTACCATATCTACACATTAAGTACAATATATATTGTTTGAAATCATATGCCATTTTGCAACTTCTAAAAGAAAACATAAGTTGTTAAACTTGTGCTTCAAACTTTTATTTTCTTTCACTGGTAATATAAAATGTTCCCATGTCTAAACAAAACTATAGAGGGGTTATTAAAGTAAAAAAACACATTTCAAAAGAGTATTCTTGTCAGTTCGATTTTTCAAATAAGGAAACAAAACCAATATATTTTACATTATGAAAGCAATTACAGAATATTAGACAATTAACTAACCAGTTCAGTGGTGGTGTGTTGTGCAAATCCAATGGGTGCAATGCCATATGTACCGATAGCGAGCAAAGTGATGAGAACGTGGACAAAGGTAATCCAATAAGTAAAGTAAGGCCTGCAAAAAAAAAGAAAATTGAATGTGCACTTTCTTTATGATTGCACTCACAAGCCAGCTTTTGAAAGTACCCCAGGCTATGGGAATTAAAGTATTTACATATTCTAAACAAGCAGCTATAGTGTTTTAAAACAAGCCTGACCTCTGTAACTGCATATATTCTACAACAACTTATCTTCAGAGGTCACGAGAGAAACTCTGAAGTCTGGTTCAGTTTGCTTGTACCCCTTACATCACCTGCTTTCTGCTTACATTAGAAGTTTGGCAGGCTACCAAATTTGTCTTGGCACTCATTAGAAATACACTTCAAGGTTTGTCTGTTTTAGACACCAACATATCTCTGCAAATTTTCAGCTCTGACTTTACCAAGATGTTAGAGATCTGTACTCATCTTGCTGTATCATATCTTACCTGTGGCTGTCAATATGCTCCAGCTGGTTTTGCACTGTGCTGCTAATACTCCGTCTGTAGGTTCTGTTTAACCAATTCCCAACAACACCTAGGCCATACAGTCGCTTCTTACGATCAAAGGCAAAGTGTTTCACCTGTGATGCAATACGTTTTCCTCTACGAGGATGGGCAGCCAAAGTAGGAGAAGGCTTCACAAACTCTCTCCTGCAAAAATAAAAAATGAAAAGCGCAATATCATTGCTCTATCCTTCCAAGTCTCATACATTAAAAATCTGGAAGTGAGTAAACTGGAGTTATTACCCCCATCAAGGTCCTTTTTATGTTGTGACATACGATAGAAAAATGAGAGCTGTATTCTTATAGACTGGTATGGTCACACATCTTCATCATTTATCCCCGGTATCCCCCTATTTATGTCATTACCAGCTTTATCACCAATCTTGCATTGCACTGAACACACAAGTTTACCATTTTAGAGTTTACATTTTATACTGAACAACACATATGCAACAAAAAAAATGTGCAGCGTTTAGGACCATTGTTGATGGGACTTGAATATCAGTAGACAGAAATGCAGCTTGCTTTTAGTTGCATACTGTTTGCAATGATTCTGAGATCATTAAATGATCATTGACATGTGCATTAAAGCTGTGGTTGGCCGTTTCCTGGCTGCATCAACCTGCTTCTACATTCCCATTAACTTTTACGGGAAGAGAAGTAGATCAGATACAAACAAAAAGCCTTTTGACATATGTCCTTGAGAAGTCATGACATATAAATAAAATAACTTGCTTTTTTGGAAATTATTTAAGTAACACCTGACTTATGTAATAGAAAAAAATAACTGGAAGATTTATAAACTGAATGCTAGCACTGCATCTTACACAATATTCTGTATTGCAATGGCCAGCAGCTTACTAAATGGCAGGTAATACTAGAAATACTAGAAAAAGAAAAAGTTTTTTTTTTATATATACACTCCAAAACTATGCTTAGACTCCTCTCACTTTATATAGGAAATAAACATTTCTTATTTTAAATGACTTATGCATGCTTGGTATATTTTACACTACCCAACACATTTATGCTAGATGTACATTGCCATACACCGGGAGATTTTAACCTGGTAAATAAGATGTGGTTGCCACTGATGAATAAACGTATTCAGTGTTATAGGTTCTTCTTACCTTTCTTCAAGTTTGTTTCCTCGCATCTTTTAGTCAGCCGCAGTGTTGGGATGCATTTTGTAATAAACCATTATACCTTCATCTTGTGAAAGATGCTAGTTTTAAATTTATCCGGTGCTCTTATAAATAATTATAAGATAAAAGTTCAAATTCCATCAAGTCCTCATGTTATTATTCATTTTATATCAGGCCTCTTTTCTTTCTGCTAGTTGTGGGAACCAGCCTGAGCCCGGCTCATCCTAAATTATGGCCATGAACTGATATTCTGCTCCTTTTGAGCTTTAGTTTGTTAGTATTTTCCCACTGGATAACCATTCTATTTATAAACTTTTTCTACTGCTAACAATTGACTACATTTACGGATTTGCATGTGTCTGCTTTGACTTAGCTAAAAATATTACTACCAAGGGACGTGCATACATGGGACATAAAAGTAGATTTGGCAGATTCAATAGATCGACAGTTTTCTTGCTGCAGAGTGTAGAAACCACTGATTCCCAACAGATAGCAAGGGCCCCACTCTACAGCATGCAAGAAGAGGCAAGCTTTTTATTTCTTGGCTGTGGCAGCTTTCTAATAAATACAAACTTTGAGGCCACACTTACATATACATGCTGCTGAAACATGTGTGCTGTGTGATGCAGTTTAGCTTAGTCTTAATGGCACCCCGATGGACTTTAGGAACACCTAGTGCTGCACCTATAGAGCAAAGCTTCTGGAAACAGAATAGTTCTAATTTATGAACTGTTATAAAAATACTAGGCAGTCTATTCACATGAGAATGTTGCCCTAACAAAGCGCACAATAACATGTGATGTGAATGTGTAAATGAGCTCTAAGACTACAAACATATATATGCCAAGACAATATTGTGAATACTGACCCACTTGGAATAGGAACCTCATCAGGTGTTGGCATATGAGCTCTATAGTAAGCAGCAGAAAGAGGAGGAGATTCAAAAACATCATCTGGCATAGAGAATGTTTCATCGTGCATGTCCACCTACAGGGAGTAAAATGGAAAAAAAAAAAAAAAAAAAAAAAAAAAAAAAAAAAAGGTAAAATATTGTTAGCAGCACCACATACATAAAGTGATTAAAGGACTTTTGTACTTATGAATAAGATAAGATAATAAGATATACCTATTCTTTTTAAGTGCTACCAAATAACTTTCTTTATCATTCACTGAGGGACACAGGAAACTAACCTTTGAATTATGATGCCATCTTCAGGAGGATAGGACGCTGGCAGTCAAAACACTTGTCTGCCAACAACGTAGATTGTTTAGCATGGTTTCTAGTTGATCCTGTATGCTAAAGCAGTGTTTTTCAACTTTTTTGAGCCACGGCACATTTTTTTACATTGAAAAAATCCTGCGGCACACCACAAATCAAAAATGTTACAAAATGACACTCTGTAGCTAATTCTTTTGTCTCTAAGAATGAACAAGAAAACTATGTTACCTACTGCCACCCACTGACATGGAAGAGTATTACATTACTCTGCCAGTCACTACAGCACAGACACTCGACAATGATAATTGGATAATTTCCCACGGTACACCTAAAGATCCCTCATGGCACACTAGTGTGCCGTGGCACAGTGGTTGAAAATCACTGTGCTAAAGTACTAGTAGAAGTCAATAGCTCTTGACTATGAAATTCATTTAATGTATTATTAAAATTGCATTGAATGTTTATAGAGTTTATTACAGATAATACAGAACTTCCATATTATAAATATACATTCTCTGCACATCTGTCATGAATTCTAACAGCCTAACTTTCTATTCAGATTATCTGAACATCACCCTTGGAATCAAAGTTATCTACAGCTAGATCTCCCACAGGGTAACCTAAGTAACATGGGGTGGAGGTATGTCGACTTTCTAAATATTCTTCTACCCAGGGCTATACTACTGTACCCCTGAGCAGTAGGCAGTCGATAAGAGAGCCCCTAAAATGCCACAGTGATATAGGCTTAGTTATTGATTTTAGACAAAAACTTTTACAGGTTAAGTTTCTAAACAGTAGCCTGGTTAATTTTGCTAGTTACTGGCCTGGATGGGCGACTAGAAAGTGTGTCTGCTTAGGTGCCAGTGTTTGTTGCCAGGTTGCCATTTATATGCCATAGAAATTTCTAGTTTATAGTCAGGATCATGGTACCAGTTGCAAAGAAACTGAGACATGCCAGTAGTATAGAGTTTATCTTGAAATGGCCTACACATTTTTTTGCTTGCTAATGTCCAATCCTCCAAAAATGGCAGCATAACAAAGATATCAGTAAACTTGTACTTGCAGTTGCCTGCTATTATCTCAATAAACCAGAAAAGCCTCATTTGCATCTTTTTCTAATTTAGTTTTTCTTTGTTACTGGTTTTGTCCATCTTTCTTCTTAGCACAGTTGTATGCCTACCACAACCAATTTCCACACTAGCTAACCTTGAAAAGGAACCTGTCACTCAGTTTGAACTTTAACATTTTTTATACTCATATTTACAAAAAAAGATTCTTGAGTTCTATGAAGAATGACTTGGTACTACACCGTGAATAGCCCACGGCAGACATTTAAACATACCACCTGCTAATTGCAGGTACATGTGAACTACTAATCTTACAAAATTTCCCATTTAAAATCTGTATTTCCAATGTGGAATATAATAAAGTACATAAAAGTACAAAAAAAGTCCTTTTAATTTTAGTTTCCATCCTTCTTACACTCCTGATGTACTGAAATGGCAGCGTTATTTTTGGTGCATGGCTGCATTTATGTTTGGATGGGGATGACACTGGTGTCTGGTGCTTAGCATGTGCTGTACACCTTGAAAATAAGTTTTAATACATAATAAGAAAGTTTCTTGCCTTACTGAAGAAGGAGGAATCCAGAGTATCTGCAGCATCTACTGTGTCCTCATCCATAAAGCTTGGGTATGCAAAGCTTCTTTTCTGTCCTGCTTTCCTGCCATGAGGAGTGTCTAGTATGGGACGACCCTGAAAAGAGAATCAAGAACCTATAAAAAATGTTACAGGTTACATTTCATATCAACATATCACGTCAGGATATTCAGCTTCATATTGGTATATGCACAGACATTCTAAATTAAATGTAAGAGACACCATTTTAGCCTCTCCTAAAGGCAGGATGCATAGGCAAAGAAAGCAAACTGTGAAAACCAATTCATGCTTTTTAAGGTAATGGCGAAGATTTTTTATTTAAAGAATTCTTTAAATTTTATGTCTGCACCTAATGTGAATTAGTAAATTATTTTCTTTAGGGCCATTTGTTGGACATTTTGTACAAATGAACACCAGGAAAACAGATAAAATACATACAAGGGAGCTCCGTTACTGTCCAGCCAGTCCTGAGAAACCAAACAGTTGAGAATACAAGTTTAAAAATATTTTACAAAAGCCTATGGCGAGACTCATTTATCCAGGTCATGGACTGGACTGAACACACAACATGTGAAACACTCTGTGGCCTTTGAATTAGACAAACAATATGGATATAAATACTGCATGAAGAATTGCGGAACAAATTCAGTTCAATGTGTATAATCACTTCAAGACATCTCATGTGCGGCTTTATTTATCACTTTTCTAAAGTTTCATTTGAATTCTTTAACAATTGCAGGAAAATGTGAAAGAACATTATGACTGTGCAGCACTGAACAATGAGAATGTTTTATTAATAGTAAATGAAAAACTGAGAGGTACGCACAGGAGTATTAATGATATTGGTGGCCCTTGGTACTATTGCACTGTGTAGCAGTTTGTTTCTTTACACCATTTCAAGGTCACAGAAACTTGGCTGTAAATAAAAGCCCAACAATAGCAATAGCAATGATATAGAAAATGTAATGAACAGAGTTATGTGAACAGTCACACACATGCTCCTGTTCAAAGTGCTTGAAGTGTATCCAAACCCAAGAAAAAAATGTCATTTTAACTTGCCAGTTTTTGTAATGTGTCTGCTTTTTTAGTTTTTTTCAGGACTGCAATCCTGTTTTAGGGTGACATGCTCCCCATCTACCCAAAAACAGGACTAGAACGACTCACCTTCCCCTTTTCTCTATACAATAAAACAGTATGCTCAGAAGGAGCTGGAAACAATATAACAGGTAGGAGTGCTCATTTGGTTTAGCATATTAGGAAAGGATAAACAGGTATTCTTCTGCACTTTCTGAAACACTTCAACTGTATATTTACCAGTCCAAAAAGGACCAAATACGGTGCTTATTAATAAGGTTTACATTCCTTTTCACTGTAAATGTAATTGCAAGATAAAACTAAGCTCTGATACATGGTTTGCCCATCATCAGTGAAAAAGATGTCTAGATCTAATGCTATAAAGATGGTATACAAGCTCAGCTTACCTTAATAATTGCAGCCGCAGCCCGGAAACTCATGTGCGCCACGCTTTCTCTCTTTCGTCTTGGTAAACGGCTGTAGCCTGAACGCACACTGGTGAAGGAGGTTAATGACAGGACACCAGGAGTCACTGGGGTTACTCCTACATGAGGGGTTCGTGGCCGATCCACCTCATCAGGCTGTCGAAATGCCCTTCCTCGTGCCAATGGGTCAACAATCTGAAATTAAGAATAATACCAAAATATTGAAAAAGCAGGGTTTTTGTTTCAATACATCCTATAGTTATTTATTCAATAACTTCATACACATAAGCAAATGTAACTAATTTACAAAGACCAATGTCCAATAGGCGCAACTAAAGGGCACATTAAAAGAATAACATTTTAAACATGTTAAATGTTAAAGAATTATGGGAACCAATGATATCAGAAACTTCTGGGTGTGTTGGATACCACGTCTCCTGCCAGCCATGACAATGTGCTATATTGATATTGCAGCTGGAAGTGGTACTAGATATCCAATACATACCACTAGTAATGTCCAATACCAGCATAGCATGTAAACTCTCCAAGAGAGTGAACATCTAACACAGACTCACACATATACACATACCCAACATTTGTGTAATTTGGTGCCAATCATTTTTAATGGCACCCAACAAAACATCTCAGTGCACTTGCGTTTCAATGAAGTGCATTGTCACGCTGTGAACAGCAAGAAATAATGCATGCACTTGTGAACTTTGCGGCAACCCAAAGAATGCTTATTCTGCAATTTAGCTCCACATTAATCTAGCTACTTTGATAAGCACGAAATTTAAATACTAAAGCTAAGTATACAAGTCAGATGATTCTCGCTTGTCACAAACAGTTGTGTTAGTCTTGGGCATAAAAATAACATGTGTACAGTGGCCCCCTGATGTTGCTCATTGATCTGCCAAAGCAGACTGATAAACAACCAATCAGGGATGATCGTTGTGCATTTCGATGAAGGAAAACACAATGGTGTGCCATTTTCTCATCCTCCCCCCTTCCCTATAGATCAGATTAGTACTGTGTGTACAGCACAAATTCATGTATGTTTCCAGAGACAATCAGCTGAAGTCCATTGGACGTCTGTACAGAGCCCAAGGCTACATTTACACTTCTACGGTTTAATTGTTTGCTACATCTATGCTGCAGTATCCAACAAAATATTTCAGATTAAGAGATGAAAAGTCTCAGCACATATAACACCTAAAAGAGGTATAGTAGCCTTGCATGCATAGTTTAAGGCAGGGGGCTTCACAGAAAAGGATTGCTACCTAACCCCCTAAACCAGTACTTCTTAGGACCAAATCAGAAAATATTTGTCTTTCAGTAGAGGTCTTGTTTAAGGTTTTAAAAGAGAGATGGTGTAAAGTGCAAGGGTTATATTTATTGTCATGGATACTTTGGATGTTAGGTATAATGTTTTCAATACTAGTCCATGACCAGTCCATGACTAGTCCATGCCACAACACTGAGAATTGCTTTGGATATCCAATTGGAATAGAAAAGCAGTCTAGTCTCCCCCTTCCCTCCTCCCAACTTCTCTATGGCTCATGAAGGAAAAACATGACTTTCAGCCTATTTTAGGCTTAGACTTCTAAAAGATTTTCTTACTGTTTCTCCCTGATGAATAATCCCTGATTAGTTCTCTGGCAAGACTCTCTAGTTTATACTTTTTCAATTTGTGAATGCCATCCTTCTAACAGGATTTAAAGCTATACATACCTTGGGCATTCGACAGGTGGCAGGGGACTCTGTGGCCTGGAAGGAGGGAGTTTCCTGGCTTGGCAGCTCCATATCTCTTTGATATTGAGGTTTAAGCTTTCCATATCGGAGGCTGCAGTGATGGAGACTTTTACGCTGCCACTGTTGTCGCTTTCCCTCCCAGTCATTGCTTACACCAAACCACTGGGCAGTGCCCCTGTAAAGAAAAAAAAAAAAGTAATTGTTAAGAACCAAGAGTACATAGAAATATTTACCCAATCTCACAAGGAGCCTATGGTCTTCTTATATCTTGTGGTTATGGGTGGAAACTTGGTACCTTGGTTTAATCTACAAATTTACCGCCGTGTCCCTGGCAGGAAATAAAATATATTAGCACTGCAAGGCAAGAAAAACACAATGCTGCACTGTGCAAAACCTTTCAAAAATGATCTGTACAAGACAAACAGGTGTAAAATATATTCATAAGCCTTCAGAAATAGTAAGATTACATTTAGTCATGCTGAATGGAACAGCTTAACAGCCTGAATGGAACAGCCTAAAAATGCACTGCCCAGGATTTTTGATGGATAATTTCAATGAAATAAAAATACTTTGGACTCCAAATGTTGAAGAATTTAGTGTAGGTGTTTTTTTTTCCATAAAGGTTACTGGACTTTTAAGTAATAGCTTAGTGCTAATCAATGCTCGTTCATAGAGGATTCACAAGCACATCAATCTTGGGAGCAAGACAGTTTATTCTCCATATGATGTAAGGGGGTTCCATGCTGGCTCTGAAATGCTGCTTTGAAGACTAATGTGCTGGTGAATCTTATATGAATAATCATTAGTCATTTGATGAGTGGCATTTCTTTACCTTCTGTGACTACACATTGTAATCTTAAAACAGACTACTATATTTAGCTTTCCTGGCAATGCTGCAAAAGCAGGGGTGTCAAACTCTGGCCCTCAAAGGAATCCTAAATATTAACTGCAGCTGGCCCACCACTGCATTGAAATAGCGCCGCTACTATGATTCCCAGCATCACTCACTTCTATAGACCAGCGAGCTCTCTGCCTATGCATAGCCCTGCACTGGACTGTTTTGTAGACGCAAATAATGCTGGGAATTTTAGTAGCGGCACTATTATAGGGAGTTTCAGTGGTGGGCCACTCATAAGATTTAGCCCCTCATTGGCCGCATCTGGCATTTCCAGCACTCCCCCTAAGCTGCAATTTTCCTTGCTACTCCAAGGCATGGACTTGAATGGTTGGATTTTCATAGAAGAATATTGTTATTATTACTGTTAGCCTGTGCAAAAAAGTTACCACTGAAATTTAACATTTGCTCAATTTTACCAATAAATTTCAAGGTTGGCCCGCAACTTTGTCTAAGTTTTTAATTTTGTTCCTCTGTGTATTTGAGATTGACTCCCCTGTGCTAAAGTTTTAAATATGTCTGACATTGTCTAGGTCAGTGTTTTTCAACGGCACATTTTTTACATTGAAAAAATCCTGCAGCATTCCACAAATCAAAAATGTTACAAAATGACACTCTGCAGCTAATTCTCTTGTCTCTAAAAAATAAACAAGGCCATTAAGCTGCCTACTGCCACCCACTAACATGGAAGAGTATTACATTACTCTGACAGTCACTACAGCACAGACACTTGACAATGGTAATTGGATAATTTCCCATGGTAAACCTGAAGATCTCTCATGGCACACTAGTTTGCCGCGGCACAGTGGTTGAAAATCAATGGTCTAGGTAATGAAGCCCTCTGGCTGTTACACACATCACGTCACAGCATCCAAGGAACCCAGATCTGTCTGGCACAACTGCCACTGTCAATATAAGGTAACTTGGAAGACTTGCCCTAATTTACCTATGAGGAATTCTCTTTAGTGAACAATCCCTGCTGACAAGTATACGTAACATTCTCCACAAGTTCTCCTGAAGAAGCCTGTAGGCGGAATGCACCTTTTCTGTTATTTATTCATTGAGGATTCCTCTGTATAGTCTTACCTCCCATGAAGTTTTTAATGGGAGTGACCAAGTTGTATTACTTAGGTTGTATAGAGATAATAGATTGAGATTGATGAGAATGATTACCCAATTCACCTTATAAACTTAACTCAGAATACATTTTGCCACATGAAAACCCCAGCTTCTTCTTCGTTGCTTTTTCCTGTCTTTAGGTGACTTTACCTTCTGTGACTACACATGTAATCTTGAAACAGACCACATATATTTAGGCTCTCCTTGCAATGCAGCTAAAGTTTTCAATGTGCCCGATATGGTCTGGTAATGGAGTAAAAATGTGGTTACTAAATGCCATCATGTGAAGACTACTCTGAGTTTAGAACTCACATCAAGTAAGCTTATAGAAGATAATGGAAATGCTGTACAGAAGGAGACGGAGAGTCGGGTGGTAATTCAGCTTTTAATGTCTTAAGTTTCTTCCTCTGCTGGAATCTTTTAAGTACCCAGCCCCAATATATGTGTAAAGTAAGAGCGTTCATTACTAAATTATTCCAGGAATCTCTGCTAATACTCCAATTTTTTACACTGTTGATTTATTTCCTTCTTACTGCTAGCAATGCTTTCATTCCTAGAAGCATTCAACTGATAATGTCCTAGGAAATCAGGCAAAAGAATAACAGACTTTACTACACCTAGACAATTTACCCTTTAAACGATCAGGCTACCAAAAATTATTTCTTTAGTACATATTTGGGAAATCAAAGTATGTATAGCCAAAAGAAAGTTTTTATTACTGAATAAAGCTGGCCTTTTTTTGTGTCCCATCAGGGAGATTTCACTATACTTCCTCCTCACTAGAATCGGTGTCGCATTGGGAAGATTTACCCATTCTCCATTTTTTCGTACCGTTAATAATGTTCACCAGGACAAAGAACAGTGTACTACATTACAATCTGACAGGGTTCCTATCCTTTCAGACTCTATCCAAATATACTTGAGGTTAACTAAATTTACTATCCCAAGGGAACCACTGAGATTTGAAAACCTGCACAATTGGTGTTGCCAATATTACAGGGTTTGACTCATTTTAAAATCGCTTGCCTGTTTTACATTTTGTCCAATGCCAAGAAAGACACGACAGTGCTCAACGCAGAATTTTTTTCAAGCCGAGTGGGAAGAAATTGTAGGTGGGTGGCAGCCCCTGTATTGTGATCAAACTCTTTAGTAACCACCCAAAAACAACCGGGTGGGTGCTGAAAAGTGCCGGGTGGTGCGCCCAGCTAAAAGGGCCTGGGGAGAACCCTGCATGAAAAACACAAAGCGGCTAGAAATGCAGCCAGGAACTATGGCCAAGAGCTAATTCTAGGTGTTGAATAATTGCACCAGATTACACCTATAAATGTATAAAGTTTTTAAAAAGGGTGAACAGGTCCTAGAGCGGAACTATAGTTTCACATGTGCAGCTCAGTGAAGGATGCTGGATTAAGCCTGGTATCCCGGAATCCCCCCAGGCTGCCAGGACTGAATGAACTACCATGTGCAGGAGATACATAATGCTGGGTTATTCAACCAATATGGCCGACGACCTGACAACACCTGGGAGTGGATTGGATAAACATGGGAAATGGTTGCACCTGCAATGTGGTGAGGTCAGGTGTAAATAAGTTGCCAACACCCGGGTACATGTATTTAATTGCAAAAGGGTCATTGCATAATAACAAAAACAATCCATAACAACTAACACAATACCCAACTAAAAAATACTGTTTGCTTTCAACATTCCTATACTTCTACATACTTTTTAATACAGAGGTTGTCTACTTAAAGCTACCCCTTCTTTGACAGTTATCTAAATGGAAGCCAGAACCCCTAGAGATCAATTTGCTATCGTTGTCATGAATGCTGACAAGATTGGGCAACATCAAAACTACCACACAGAAAACCAATACATATCCAAGAAGCTACAACATGCTGGTATACTATGATTACTTCCAGCTGTACTGCATCAATAAGGAAACTACTGAAGCTGGCAAATTCTAGCAATCCTGTCGCCAGCTCCAGCTGTGATACACATTGCTTTCAATGGCTGCACAATAATTAATGCTAAGAATAACTATTCTGCAGCTACTACACAACAACTAATGTCCTACTAACAACTGCATTTACATTAGGCAGATCACATTCACATAGGCACCTAAAACAAATGTAGGTTTCTTTCCTTTATTTATGTTAAATGTATTACTACATGTATCACACAAATGTGCATTTAATGAAAATGATATCTTCCTTACTTTCGTATGCTTTGTGAAAGTGAAGTTTGCCTTCTGAAGCCAGGCCTTTCATTTGGGGCTCCCTCTTCTGTCCGCTGTGGTTCCTGCAAGCTCACACTTTTTCGGTACACTGGTTTAGCCAGAGGCTGAAGAAAACAAAGAAACATGCCACACCTGTTTAAGTATTCCTGAAGAGCAAATCGAGACAAGTTAACTAATTTAATAAACTAAAATAACTATAAATAACTACACAGAGGATCTCAACTAAAACAGTTTGCTGTGGAAAATTCAATGTGCTGGTGTGCCCAATTAAATCACATCACACAAATGTAGTGAATTATGTATTTTCAAAGCAAAGCACACATGCACTGCATTGTAAGATATGTTTACGGTGACCTTATTTAATCAATGCCAACCCAGAGCAATGCACTAGTAAGAATTTTCTTTTTGCAGGCTGACTGGTAGGTATGCTGGAAAACCTTGTACTACAAGCAGGAACAAGACTATTAGGAAATGAATAGTGCTTTCGTAAGTGTGCGTGCTTGCTTGTCCCCTCTTTTACCAGGTAAAACTTTGAATCTTCTAGTATCTTTATGTCATATATTCTTGGCTGTCCTGTTTACAAAGCTCAGTAGCTTAGGTTAAGATCTACACACAGGTGCACAAATGATATTTAAACTAGAAACTCCTTCCTTTGATTTTAAATGCTACTGCCTATGTTTCTATTGACAGCAAGCCTGAAAGGAGAGAGCTATTTATGTGCTTATTCTTTAGAATAGCTATAGTGCTCTGCAAAATAAAATGTGTGCATGTGTGGGTATATCACACAAAATAACATTCAACTGAAAATTAACCAATCAAATCAAACCAACACTATACTTTTCAGTTAAAAAAATAATTACTATAGCAAATGTTTATTAAAATAAAGTGTGAATAAAAGTTGCTGCCCTAGCTATCATACTTGAGCCTGTTTAAGGTCTCGTTCGCCTTCAGTGGGAGGGATGGTGATGGAAAGATGAGGCGGCTTCCGGCTTTGTAAACGTGAGCTGCTTCCATTCTTGTTAACAGACGCCATCTCTAAACAGAAAGAAAAAGTATAATATTATTTTTTAATAAACAGTATTTATATAGCTCCAACATAATACACAGCACTGTACATTAAATAGGGGTTCCAGACAGACAGATATGTGATAAGTACAGTTTGAAAGAAGTGAGCAATTTCATGTTCTTCTGCTTGAAAAAAAAATGCAGGTCAAAAAAGAACAATTTTGGTTTTTAATGAAGCCCTATTCACAAAGCATTAGGCTGATGTTATATTGGCAATCCTGTCATACAGGGCACGGAAATAAATACTCCTACTTCAGTTGTGTTGTTCCTTGTTGTATGGGTAAGCAAGTCATCACTCCCTTGCTGATGAGTTACATTTCCTGGTGATTGCGTCAGTGAGGAAGCAGCAACTTGCTCATCTGGTCAGGGATAGAAGCTGACCAGTAACACAACCACCGGTCCCTTACATAAGGATATTAATTTCGATTTTTAGCCATGTGTTTGTTCAAATCCCATGGGAGCCAGCTAGAAATAAATCTTACTTTTGGAAAACTAAAGATCTCACTTTCAGCTCTGTGAAATGAGCCGGAGGATGCTTATCAGTGTACTCTGTTACAATTGCATGTGTATATGGGTATGCTCAGTCATTTTACAATGCCACTGGAAATACTGATGCAGAACACAACTCCTGGATTACACACAGTGTGCGTGCAGTGTTCTCCCCAGCCCCTTTTAGCTGGGCGCACCACACAGCACTTTTTAGTAACCACTTGGCTGTTTTTGGGTGGTTAATGATGAGTTGAGTCACAATACCGGGGCTGTCACCTACCAACAATGTTTTTCCCACCCAGCTTAAAAAAAGAATGAACACTGGCGTGTACTATAATTGGAGTGATTTCTTACAATCTAATTGTGCTGCCAAGTTACAATTGAAAAAAACAGAACAAGTGGCTATACAGTGTAGATGTGATAGTAAGGCTCAAAAGTGTACAAATAAGAACATAGAACATGCATGATACATATCTACATTTAATAATATTTAAAATTACATTGGTCAGTTAAGTTTGTATGTTCCCCTATGTTCATAACTTTAGGGGAAGGAGGAAACAGACAAAATATGTTAAAAAATTAACACCATGCCGTACAGTAGTACAGCACCACATACAATAAAAGGAATATTCCACAAGACTGTTTTCCTAAAATAGAGAAGAAATCAACATACAAACAGTCATGGATTTAATAAAAAAAATCCTAAAACCAAAGGGTAAAAAGGAAAGGTGGGAAGTCCCTTGTAGTCTGGGGATGAACTCAACACAGTTCACACCACAGGCTCAGAGGACATAGCTAGGAATACAGTGTACATTCAAACTGTAGGGTGCACGGGGAAGAAAAGGTGGCAGGGAAGAGGGATATAAGTGAAGGGGCAGTTATACTTGGCCTTCATGGGTTGTCACTTTTTCAATATGTCTTTCTATACCAAATAAATTACTAAGGTAAAATCTCAGTTACACAGACTAATAGAACAGGATGCATGCATCAAACCTGCTAAGAGAAGCATAGCCTGCTACTTGAACAACCGAACACATATCTGTGTACCTGTATGATAGCTCACCACCGGTTATTGGGGCACAACACCATACTATCTCTGCAATAGGACTAGCCAGGCATTAACCTAGATGCAACTTAAGACCTAGAATTTTCGCCCTATTGGAGCTGAAAGTCTCTGAGTGGAACATCTGCATTCTTCTGTCTTGCTTTCCCAGAAGAAGATCAACAGAGCGAAACGCATGAGGACAGAGACAATATCTCCTCACATAATATTTTTTTGGTGTATTACCCCTAAATTGAATATGTATGTGTTGGTATAAACTTGTTCATGTTTAAATATCCCATTACTAGAAATTTAATACACATTATTAGAAACCCATTTATTATTAGGTAGGTGTCAAATTTACATATAAGTACCCAAATTTATCAAAGCCCAGCCCCAATGTATTAATGCCAACAAATTCCTCTCTAATTTCCGGAACTCTCCTTGGTCAGAATATACTCTCCCACTTCTATGTAAGATCAACATAATGCACAAGTGCAGGGGAGGATAGGTAAAGGCAACCTGGTTGGTTGGTTAGGAATGTCAACCAACTGGCCCTTTTCCATTCCAATAACAGATTACAAAATAAGGTGTATCTTGCAATATTTGTTATTGTGCCACTGTTTTTTTATAGACATGGTGAGTGTATCTAAAGGACATGGTTTTCTGTGACACACCTTTTTTTATTTTCCAACTGCTTTCTTTGTGTCCTCTGAATTCAGTCATGCAAAATCTCAAAGTCCCAAAGGAAGTTGTTGCTGGAAAACTTTCCTCTAATAAACGCAGTCATCACAGGTCTGAATAGTAGTTATGGGAAGCTATAAAATGCGCTGCAAGTGTTGCTGACTGTGCAGCCTCCTTCAACTGATATCAGATTGACAAAATGTTTCAACTTGGAGCCATCAGACCAACTTTTCTGGCACTGGGTCAGGGGGACAAATGCTCCCAGCCCCATCCTTCCCTGCACATGTATCAAATGCAGTGCCACCTTACACCTGCATCCACATTTTCTAATTAATCAGATTTATTATTTCATCCAAAATATACTGATTGGATAAGATTTTAATTTAAAAACTGCAAACCACAAAATCAGTACTCACCCATGAGACTATGACACATGCAATAAGACTTTGTAGCCAGCTGTTTATCAGTAACCAGATAGCAAGCCATCATATTTTCCACACATGGAGGAAAACTAAGGGAAACATGCAAACTACTTATCTACTGGCACTGGGTGCATGAAACAAGATTCCAGCACCACAGAATAAGCAATTTATTGAATTACACTTTTATTTAGGTTTCAATATAGACCTCCTACTTAATACATTTTGTAAAATAAAAACTACAAAAACAAAACAAAAAGAAAGGAACCATAGTGGAAAATAGGTGACCTAGCATCCAACACTCCCAGAAGCTCATAAGTTTAGCTCCAAGACAGTTGAGATCAGGCAGTGGGACAACGTAAGTATATACATTTTTCCCTAAAAGAAGGGATTTTTTTCAGGCCTTGTGCACATGGGCTTCAGCTTTTGGAAAAAAACTTTGGCAAGCTTTTCTTTTTTGAATAAGAAAACTTTTTAGTTCCACTTTAGGAATGGTAAGCAGACATCATAAGGAGTGCAGATTGCCACTTTAAACAGGTTGCCAGTCGGCTTTTACCAAGCCTCAAACAGTGCAGAAGCTTACTGAAGCCCATTAGCAGCTTGTTTAAGCTTGTGATACCCAGCACTTCCATTAAAGCTGTAGTTTAATCTACTCAAATATCAAATGCTTTGATGACCTTACTAGACAGGTTGCATTTCCATGCTAGAGAAATGCCTAAATGTGATGCTGAGCCTCCAGTACATACAAGAGCGGGCCGGAGACAGTACAGCCGTCAGGAAATTAGGCAAGCTATATTTAACTTGTAACTTCTAAAACACACTGTAATCAGCTGATGAAGCATATTAGTGAAGGAGAGACTGTATAACTGTGAAAAACTTTGAAAAAAAAAAGTGCAGTTCCTACTCTGGATCTGGCTTAAAAAAAGCTCTAAAATACTTTGCTGTACGCACATACATACTTTGCTCATATACACACTGAAATGTGATCACAGCTCCTATTTTTTTAAAACAGCAAAAAGTTGTTTAAATGAGATTAAAAACAATTTTTCCTTTTCAATCTACAGCCAGCCTAAATAGAGATATTTCTCTGTAACCATGTTAAATATAAATTCACTAGGGGTATGACATTGCCTGACGTTTGATTGTCTTGATTAATGGGTGTTTTTTTTTCCTTATTACAACTGAGACTGATTGCAGAGCCTTCCAGAGATCACTATGAAATTAGGACATTACTAAAATCCATGTAAAATACACTACAATAAAAAAAAGCAGAGGAAATAAAACCCTATAAACCCTGCAAAATGCATAATAATGATGAGGAGCAAACTCGAATTTCCCCAGAGGAACCAGAGTTAAAATGTAAATGTCCACAGCTCTACCAGCAGACACATCTGCCAATCTCTCCAGTTCAGCCATCGGAGTAAAAATTATAAACTTAAATCAGTGCTTCATTTGAGCCCCTGTGAGTGGACTACTTAAAAATCCACGTGGGATTCCAAGCAGTGCTATCAAGACTGACAGACACTATGGTTTTAGAAAAGATGTCTGCCGTGGCCGGAGATCATATGCACAAATTTTATAAAGTTTGGACACCCTGGCTAGATCATCACTCTACCCCTGTGTTAGATCGCAGATTTTTAGAATTATGATTAATCATCAAACTGGTCTTTATTATTAGCCTCGAGTACTTTGGTTTTATTTTGTTTTTTTTTTACTCCTTATAGTTGTTATTACTAGTTTGTGGTTTTTTTTGTTTTTTTTTGTTATATTTTGCCATGATGCTGTAATTTCCCTTTTATTTCTTTGTTTTAGTTTTTTTTCTCTTTCTTTTGCTATGTATAATATGAAAAACTTCAATAAAAATTAAAAAAAAAAAAAAATCCACGTGGGAATATCATACTGAAATATTGGCAGTCGCCTGTTCCGCGGTAGTTATATTTGTACTTTTATGGCGCTTCAGCGGTCACCTCGGTTACTAGAATCGTTAGGCAATGACTCTGCTAGGAGAAGGCAAGTTGCTAATTAACAGGTCCCTGGATTTCATGGGGAGAGGCTGGTACAAGGCTAGGCTATAACAGACGCTGGGATATAAAGATCACAACTCCAAATCAATAAAGCACCTGTGGCCTATTGGATAACATAAATAATTCAGATATTTGAAGAGGTCATAAAGAAGCAGATGTCACATTTAATGTCTGCAGCTAATACATGAACTCTAGACACATTTTCTAGTGTTTCAATAAACTAAAATGTAAAATTGGTGAACAGCTTACAACCATGAAGAAGAATTCTTGTTGGGAGTCATCAATATATTTCTATTCCAGAATGGCTGCAAATGTGCCTTACTGATTGTTTAATGGATATCTAAACTCAAGACAAAAAATTTCATATATTGCAGAAAACCATCCTTGAATAAGGTGGCAGGATTGGGGTTTATTTTAGAGTATAAATAATTTCAGCAAATATGGATGATCTTGCCAGTATATTCACTTCTTGTCCATGGATACCTTAATTTTATCAGCTTTTCCAGCAATTTCTATAGACTACAGAATAATTCAATCTATAACACAATTGTACTTACAGTGCTGTTTGTAGTCCAGAACCACTAGTACAAGGAGTGAGCGTTGTCACCCTAATACAGGAAGTTCACCAGGAGAAAGAAATCCTGGAAAAAGAAAATGAATGCAGCCACTGCAATATAGCATTTTTTTGTTTATTATGTTTGTTTTTTTACACTTTAACCAGAATATAAATGTCTAAACATCCTTCTCAGGGAAACCAGCTGGCTTCAAAATGTAGTCAACCCATAACATATTTTATTGCTGGGTAAATACACGTAGGCAAAATTCATTTTCGGCTTTCTATATATACCTGCTACTTGTCTGTGCTTCCAGATGCACCTATTTTTTTTGTGCATATTTTATTTTAAAAAGAAAGCAGGAAGGTGTGCAAGACACCAGTGCCTAAGGAAGCAGTAAAGACACCGCTGCAGTCCCTGAGAGATAAAAGAAGCCAAGGGTGATGCCACCTGATAGCACTAATTAGCACTTTCAATAAAGCTTAGCTTATTTTAGGACAATCAATAAAGGTTTTAGCATTTCCATTACTAAGAAGCGATATTCTGCATCTCCACTGGATGCAGAGACCCCCCAACTGGTTCTCAGATCACACTGAGGTCTAACCATTCCAGTCTTTTTAACCCTAAAATGTTTGGCTGCAATTTTACTTGAAAGTGGATGACGGAGAAAAATATTTAGTATGCCTTTGAAAAATATTCCAATTTTCACAGTTTCATCCCTTTAAGCTGCAAGTACAGGAAAACACAGGTTGATGTGTTCTCCTATCCATCTAACAAATATATTCAATTGATGATCATAACAAGCAGTGCACTAATTGCTCTGAACAGTACACGACAGGTTAGGGTCAACATAACTGGTGCTCTTTAAAGCTCAAAAATATTCAGTTTTGCCTGCATTACACCCCTCTTCAACACCAAGACTGAGGACAGTCATATTGTAATAATGCAGAAAGCAGCACTGATTTAATTATATAAGTTCAGCTAGCTGTATGACCAAGGACTACTTAAACCTCAAGAAAATCAGAAGTGGACCCATCGTATCATATGACCTGCCTGAAGTATATTAAATATATAAAATACTGCTGGGCGGGCCTGGGGTCCAAATATTAGCTTTAGATAAGACTCTGAGGGGGTGACTCCCCACTCAACTGACCATTTATAAAATTTATAATTTTTCAATTAACTCCCCTAGCGGTATTCCAGAGTGAGACTCAGGGTGGATTTTCCATGCAAAAATCGAAATTAGAAAGAAAAAAAAAAAAAAATAGGAAATTATAGCCCACTATGAAAAATACATTTCCATGCACAAAATTGTAACGCTTTTTGCATGGAAATTTGGACAGAATTAGACCGCTAGGGAGGTTACCCACACATTTGTGTAGTTTTATAGATGTGTAGATGTATGAAATATTTTTATTACCATTATTTTGCCCAGCTGTAAGAGTTATTTACCTATGTCTATTAGACTTTTTTTCTTGGAGTTTTTTTTTTAACATACAATATTTTATATCAATAAAGATAAAATGGCCAGTGCGGTTTTAGGACATCTGAATCAGTTCCATTCTCTGCTACCCCTAGACACCTCCATCATCCCCACCAGTCACGAGGTAGTAAGGTGTGTTCAATTGTGTGTACTGATGTAACATAATACAAAATCAGTATTTTGCAAGCGGTAAACTCACCTGATCCAGCAGGTGAAACATTTTATAAATTGGAATAATTTTTAAACATGAACATTAGCAAATAAAGCATGAAAAAAAAATGAGCATGTTATGCTTTTAGAGAACTGACCACAAAGTCTCATACATGAAGACCAATCATTAAAGATGAGTGGATGAAAATATGTGTGCTGCTTTTGTCAGGTAAGACAGATTGCAGATGTCATTTCTCTAATGCAGGTCAGTGATTGGTTAGACAATACTTTTGTTAAGCTTCTAAAAGCAGCTCCACAGATGACCCCGTACAACTCATTCAATTAAAGACACACTGGTATGGTAACCTTGCCCTGTTTATATCCCTGCAGATGATGTATACCAATCTCTCTTGGGTAATCACTGATGCAATCAAAGAAAGAGAGAAACAGAAATCCACCAGGCACAAATTAAGAAACACAGGAGACACTACAAATACATTTTTGTTGGTATAAATAAAACATAATTTAGCAACTGGCTGTGAATTGGGTTCATACACACAGTCTGAAGCATAGGACTATTTTGAAAGCTTATACTCTGGAATAGTAAGGAGTAATGACCTCAAATGTTACAGACTTGCAGCCACAAAGCCACAGCCTTCACAACGAATTAATCATGTAGAGTTGGATTTTAGTATAGCTAACACAGGCAGTGGCCTTAGGGCAACAGGGCAGCACACAACCACCCACATTTCACGCTGCTGACTGTCACATTCTTGTGTACAATAAAGAGTTCTAAACTTATCTTGTCTGGCAATGCTATCCGGCCAGGTTCTTAGTTTTTGTCCCTGCAGGGTTTGTGCATTTTATTGGAGGAATAGTTTATCAACTCAAGTTATGGACAGATGCTTGATTATAGTTGCTGGAAAGACTGTTGGTGAAAGTTCCCAGCGACGGCAGGAAGTAATCAGTGTTGTACAGACAGCGTTGATCATTCTCTGAGGAGAGGATGGGGAGGACAGGCGGGAGGAGCCATGCTGCATCATTCCAATTAGGAAATCGCAGCGGTCATTTGTGACGATTGTCTAGTGACACATGTTTACCTGAAACGGTCACAAATGTTTGCCTGAAGCAATAGAAACCTGATGACTGTACACAGCTATTCAGTTAATTCTTACTTAAGAGCCTTCAAATTATTGTACCTTTGCATAGTCCCTTGAAGGTATACATATGTATTTGGGCAAACTGTCTTTCTGCCTTTAGTCATGGTGCATGCATGACAAATGATCTTTATTATGTAAAACAGCTACTTTTAGTGTCCATTCACATTAATGTTTCACAGTGACCTTAAAAAAACTTGCATTACACCCCAATATCTGGTAATGTATGTACCATTGTGGATGCCATTTATTTTAAATGACACCCTAAATTATTATTAAGTCAACACATCTTCACTTTTCCAATAAGTCCATTTAAGAAATGCACAGGCTCTAAATATTCTTGCATTGTTCTGAATACAGGTAAGCCTCAGTCGTGGTAAAATCTTGAACTGGGGAGATCAATTCTCTATTACTACAAGGACTAGACTAGAATTACATCTCAGGAGCTGGTAGGCATAAAAAGTCTTGTGCCGTAAGCCCCACCCCTGAGCACAAGACACACCCCCAAGTTACACCTTTATACTTCATTTACCTTCTATTTCTGTCATTGGCCCTTCTCTCACACCTCCAACTCTCTCATTTGCTCATCTCCAGGCACACGTCTATCATGCCATATGGCTAACCCAGCCCTATACATAAACCACAACAATTTTTTTTTTAATTGGTAATCAACCAGGGACATCTGGCTTTGAAATGCAATCTGCATAGAAAGCTATTTATATCCTCCTATTTTACCTAGTTTTACCTTTCAGTGTTGTCAGATGGTTACCTTTCCTAATATAAGGCTCCCAAACAGCATTACTGGCCCTGCCTGAATTTAATAGATATGAGAGGTGAGATGTACTGTAATCCAGAAGGGGAAAACTGCACATAACTAGAATTTTTGATAACACATAGAAGGAGTGAATGTTTAGCAGATATGTACTACCAGAATCATTGGGTTGAAACTATTAAAGGTTTAGAGGATGCTTATATTTTTGTGCAAGGTAAATACATTGTGGCAGTATATCATCAATAATCCAGTGATGTTTCTGCAAAAACCCTGTTCTATCCTGCATAGTATAACCGGAAATAATACTGAATGTCACAATGAGGATTAGAAATTTCTCTTTTGTGTTTAGTATAGTAGAATTCTCCACTACATCAATACAACACACAAGGGAACGTTTAGAAATGACAACAGCGACATTATAATGTGGTTAAAGCTCACTAACATTTCCCCTGAATGTCATTTATTCTAGCGGCAGAAAATGAATATATTAAAATAAATACACAGTAATCTTTTGTCCTAATGCACTTGTCCTGGGTGAGAGAACAAGAGAATGCCCTTTCTGTCATATCCTGCCTGTGTAGTAAAACCCACACAGATGCAGATATCCAGAAAGGCAATGTTATGTGTACAATAGTCATTGTGACACATGGTGGAATGGGTAGCCATATCCTCATAGTTCTGTAATGTGTGTATTACAATATACACACCCAGTTCTATTATTTCAGTCGTTTAAAAAAAAAAAAAAAAAAAAAAAAAGGGACAATATCTGCCTTATGTTTTTTTTTGTTTTTTTAATACATTTTTTATTTGTATTAGAATTATTCTTATGATCATGCCCACCAGATAGCTCTGCACTTTGTCTCCATTAGAAGTTGTCCTTGGTATGTATGAAAAACAAGTAACAAAACCAACCAACATGTTTTGGACTTCTGGGGGCAACCACCAGAAGAAACCCACAAGAACAGGGGGAAAAAAATGTTAATGGTGTTATTGCCAGGATTTGAAACTAGGATGTGCATTTTATAATTTGTTAAAAAAAAAAAATATAACAGGAGACATTTCTATGTAGTAAACCCAATCACTATAACATCCATGTCAATGTTGTCCGTGGATAAAATATGCAGGCAATGAAGATGGATGGTCCATGTTCATAAACTCGGGTGAATGTGATGACAAACATTGACAATGGAGACAATTTACACTTTTAAAAATATTATACAGTCATATTTAACTGTTGGCAGAACGACACAAAACAGTGCTGGACCTAATTAAATAGGATCGTTCAGTTAGAAATTTAATTTTACTTATAATAGAAGTCATACTGCCATATTTGGAGTTTTTACTGTCCTAGGTGAACCAGAGTTCCCTCTGTGCTCTATACATAAGTCTCTCCTCTTGTCCTAAGTTACAGTTATTAGACTATTAGACTTTACAGTTAAAGTTCTAATAAAAGCCTACAAAGGAGAAAAGGGAACACCTTCTTCTGTTTTTCCATCTAACCCTGCTTTATTGTAGAGAAATCCTCTGGCTGAAGGTTTCTTTAGAAGCTGCTACAACCAGAAGTTATGATCCCCCATCTTACCTTTAGTGCTTAGTGGTTTCCTCCACTTCATTACTAAGTTCAGTAGTGATGACTGATGTTTATTATTTATCTAATCATCTGTTTCTGCTTTTTCCTCCAGCTACCCCACAACTTACATAGCTTACAAAACAAGAGAAACATTTGTTCATTGACTATACCCATGAAAACACAGCAAGTTTTATATTTACCATTCTGCTTCCCTTCTTGCCCCTGCTGTTACCCCCTTAAAAATGTCTCTTGAAGATCTGGCTCATTGATGTAACCCCATATGTAAGTATCATAATGACATCCTAAAGCAAGAACACCTACAGGGATGCCAATGTACTCTTTGGCACAAATGATAAAAAAAAACTTCTGTTTGCAACTCATTTCCCTCTCTTAGGATTTCCTAAATGTTCTTTCAGCCAGGATCTGCTGTTTTCATGGAGGTCTTTAACTGAAGAATTGTTTTTTTTTAAACCAGCAAACTACTGAGCATGCATCAGCCAGCTAGAAAAAGTAAAATAATTGTTTTTTTTTTTGTATTGGGGACAATGCAATTTCCTGTGGAATACAAGATTCATACTTATCCACTCTCTGTCTATACTATTCTAAATTTATAATCCACATGTTGCAAAATATCAGAAATTATGTATTGCATCCGTGATGTTTTCATTCTGAACTGATTAGACCTCTATTCCGTGTTGGGACTATATGTACTATGAATCCATGATACTCGCATCCTGTGGGAAAAATCACAGGCAGTCATTGGATAAAAAAACAGGCCAACAGTGGAGTAGGCAGAGTAATGTTTAAAGCATTTCACTAATCACACCCAAAGTATTGCATGGCGACATGATTGCTCCAGCAGAGTACTTTCGTAAAAAACGGGTAACAAAAAGGCAGTGAAGGGACCAGTTACTGAAAAAAAATGTCCTCCTGCTAGGACAAGATGGAATATGAGCTTCATATTGTGGAAGGATATTTCTACAAGTATAATGCCTGTGCTTTTTATTTTTACATTTGCAGTGCTGATATAGGTCCACTCTTGGCAATGGACAGAAGAGTTGACTTTGTGATCGGGTATAGCTGTTAAATAAACCTATGGGAACACATCTGAATTTGCAAAGCTTTACCATGAACCATAGACACTTAAGTATTTACATATTTTTAACTAGCTGAAAACCATCACACATCTTTGTAGCTGTAAGCAAAGTGGAGGAATGCATCTTCTGTAAACCTTATTGAAGTATTGCTCCTCTAGGTCTGCAACTACAGGTGTCGGGAACGGCTTTCTTCAAAGGGAATTTACATCTGGTTCTGTTAAAAACAGTGCTTTATCAGCTTATTTGTAAAGTTTCAATATTACCAAAACCCTACGTAGCTTGGTACAAAAAGCAGAAGTATTTAATTGGAAAACTGAGTTTTGCAGAGTCACTAAGAAACCTAGCACTGTGTGCAATTTAGCAGATCAGTCAAATGTGTTAAGTATTGCAGAACAATATCACTGCTTCCATGTGAACCAATGACATCCCACACCAATTAATCTTCAAAAAACTAATAGAAGAAAATGTTGCCTTTAGTTGTGTAGTGTAGCTTATTAAAAACGATAAAATCATTAGTATATGTTCCTAAAATAGATTTGAAATGGGAACTAAAATGCAGAACTTTTTAGAAATGCTTACAAAATAATTTAATGTCACACAAAAACTAATACCTCTGAAAAGAAACAACACTAGACACTTCTAAATGGATCTGACATCATCCATGATTCCTAAATGTACCCATCACTACCATTTACAATTGTTAGCCAAACCTCTGCTAATAAACTAGGTGGAAGAGTTAATAAAAAGAAACAAATGTACAAACCAACATGCGGAACAGCTGATGACCGCTACAGAACAACTATGGCTTGCAGTAATATGCTGTGACTCCATTTCCTGAGACATTACCACAGTCTTCTCTAGTGTTTTACCACAAATACCAACACCCATATGTCCTCATTACACACAACATAAAGCATTTCACATCCCATGGTAAATACAGTTTATAAGCCAGAATTACGAGGAACAGCAAGAGTAATGATTTAAAAAGTTGATTTTTTAAAAGTAGACAGGGGAATCAGAAATGAGGCCCAATTTTTAAATACATTATAGCTAAAGTTTGTGGACATCAGACCACCACACCTTCCTATACAGCCAAAAGTAAGCAGACCACCACATCTTCCTATACAGCCAAAAGTAAGCAGACACCCCTCCAAATTATTAAAATGGTTTGCAGTGAACGATACATTAAACTACAGTATACAGACTTAAGAACATTTCATGCTTCCAGACTTTTAGCAACAGTTTAGGGAAGGCCCTTTTTTGTTCTATTATGTTCTATTATTGTTCTATTATTGATATGCCCCTGTGCACAAAAGCAGCTTCATAATGACAGTGTTGGATGAGTTTTGGAGTGGAGGAACAAAAAAAAAAGACAAAAAATCCCCACAGGCACAATACTGGGTAAAGCTTTATAAGAAGTGCTACAAAAGGAGGTAAGAGGATATAACTATATAAGCATGTCCATGGTTTTAATGATAACATTTGGATGAATTTAAAAAGATAAAGCGTAGACCAATGAGCCAAAAAAAAGAAAAGTTTTAAAAAAAATGTCACTTTGCAAAATAAAAATTATGTTATCTAAAAAGGTGAGGTGGGAGATGGCCCACAGCACCTGGTAAATGTCCCTGTGCAAAGCAACCAGCTTATCAAACCCCATTCCCAGTAGCACTTGTCTTTGTTGTTCTGCCAAAATGGGAGCAGGTGTGAGTGAGCATGTGACTAATGATTATTTAATGGTCCAGCACAATGAAAAGCCAGGGTGATTCCTTCCATACCCCATCCAATCAACTCTGTGTGGGGAGTTACCCTATACAATCAACTCTGCATGGGAGTAACCCCATCCCAGAACAGCCAATCAACTCCGCGTGAGAGTTACTCCATCCCAGCCCAGCTGATCAAGATGGCTGAAGATCAGAAA
This sequence comes from Pyxicephalus adspersus, assembly GCF_032062135.1. NCBI lineage: Eukaryota > Metazoa > Chordata > Amphibia > Anura > Pyxicephalidae > Pyxicephalus > Pyxicephalus adspersus. The sequence goes on from NC_092860.1 coordinate 22,342,215, forward strand.
ACCAGGAAAAGAAGAAGATGATGGAACAAGGACAGAAAAGTGTATCACAAAAATTGCGATCAGGCAGGTGTGTATTTATTGCATAAGGGAGATTGCCTGTCCGTTCCCCAATAAAGATCAGCCTGGTTGCAATGTTTTAATTTTTAGACTGAATGTCCCAGCTCTTATGAAGACACACAATTTCGCCTGTAACGAAGGGTTGCTGGAAAATGCAGTCCGTCATCTATCATTCTTCCTACCTTGGCCTTCACATGGTCACATCTCATTGGCCCAGTGGCTAAGTTACTAAAAGAACATTTGGCCCAGGAAACATGTATTCTGTTGGAACACTTTGCTTATATATACACCATGGTATTAGAATCTGATTTGTGCAAATTTGTGTTTAGGTAAGCTTTAATGAATGCAATTACCGGTATCTTTTACATAACAGAAATCATGTTTCTTAAAAGATTCTATCTGCTGATCAGGACTTATATCGCAACAGATAACCTTACATAGTTGACTGTGTAACCGACTACATGACAAACCAACATTTTGGGCAATATTTAGACATTTTTTATGCCACTATAAAATTATATACAAACTGATCTATGTTGTTTTTAATTTATGATACTATTTATAAGCAGCAAAGAAAAGAATGTCAGCTCCAGCACCTATGTTCTAGTCTCCGCTTCCACCCAGAGTTTATTCTAAAATTTCGACCAATAGAATCAGCTCCAAGTTGTGGAGGTGGGGCCGTACCAACACCATTTATTATCTGACAGTGTAAACACTGAAAAACAAGAGTCACTTTAAAGTACAATGTATAAATAAAACAAAAAACTTTCTATTACACCATTTTGTGAACAATGAAACTCCTTTTTTGTTGCCCTGAACACAACAGGAAGTGAAAGGCAATCTCCTTTTTAATTCCCTTTAGACATTTGTCATAAAAACTAGTTTACCTATTGAAAAATGTTCTATTCCTGTCCTGCTGAGAACTCTAAATGTTGATATTTCTTTCATTATATTTCTGCAACGTAGTCTCCAGGACAAAGTAAATCTCCGCTGAAGAGACAAAGAAATAATGATCACTTTTTTACACCCTATTCAAACTATTCCAAGGTATCAATGGAAAAACGGAAACACTTCATCTTTTTTGTTTTCTTGAATTGAACCACAAGATCAAATACTGATCTTTATATATAGCAGATGACCCCCTCTCACCACATACTTCAGACATTCCTGGGAAAGCAATGAGGAAGACAAACCAGAAATAATATTTCCATAAACAGCTAATTTCCAGAAACCTAAATTAATTAGGACTGGTTTGGTTTTGTGAAGTGTTTTTAAGGTTGGGAAATCATTACAGATCACTGAGTATAATGCAACTTAAATGAGTTTGAAAAAGGGAGTGAAAATTTTGGAAAAGTAAAAATCTAAGTCTAAACTGTATACGTAAGCAACTAGAGAAAAAAAGCCCACAAGTCCACAAGGAGGGTCAGCTATAAAGCAGGGGCACTTTTTCTAGCAGAGACACCTAACTCTATACCGGAGTAACAATTTTTGTTTTCAAGTCCTCTGTTCACACTTTTATGCACTTATTTGGAATCTGGAGTCATAGGAATGCAGATGCAGCCAAGACTTCTTGTTTGCTAGGCAGGGCACACAATAAAAAGCAGGGCAAATCAAGTATTTGAGGAGGTGGCTGTCACTCATGGGTGTGGGAAGATACATCTAATTTAGGGGTGTCAAAGTTAAATACACAGAGGGTCGAAATAGAAAAATTAATCGTGGGCCAAATTTGAAATTTTTAAAAAAAATATTCTCAATAAGAAGAAACAAGAACACATTAGAAGAGCATGCAGTAATAAGCTGTGGAATAATCTAAATTATTAAAATCAATCCACTGCATATTACTGCATGCTCTACTCATGTGTTCTTGTTTCCTATTGAGATTCATTGTTTTACTTTGCCAGAGAATTCAATTGCACCCATAAAATGAGGGGCCATGCATATAGAGAGAGGCCACTGGTCTACAGACACGAGTGATGCCGGAAATTGTAGTAGTGGCATTGTACTCGCATCTATAGAACAGCAGTTTAATATGAATTGCAGTTGGCCCGCCGTTACTACGGATTACATTAGCGGCGGGCCAGCTGCAGATCATATTAGGAATTTATTTGGGGGCCAAAAAAAAAAGGATGTGTCGGGCCAGATTTTGATACCCCTGATCTAATCGATAACTTTCGTAAATGTAGACTGTTCTAATAACATCTGAGAGTTTTGTTATTTGACAATACTAAACAGTATGTCAGTAATCTAAAAAGTTCACACACTTATGAATATTACCAATTTTTTTTGATGGCCCTTTAGAGAAGTGCTTTTTTCACCATGGTCTATGGATCTCTATGGGGCTATTGGGATGTGCTAATGGGATGTGGACGGTCGGGCGTCAGATAGTGGAAGTTCTATATTACACGTCCTACTTGCAAATAGTGATATAATCCTAAAAGCAGTAGGTGAGGAAGCTTGTTACAGATCTCCTGCCGAGTGCTGATGCAGACTGCAGGGAGCCTGTCACTAGGCTAACTCTTCCTGTTATTACTATGAAAGGCAAGGAAACTTAAAAGAATAAAGCAACATAAACCAGTGTACATTGCTTTAGCTATGATCAGAAAAGGAAAATACCTTTCCACATACCATACATTTTCTAAGCTAAGTGCCCTGCATTGCTCCCGATAAAAAACTGCTGATTGAAAGGAATTACCTGCAGATCAGCTTCTGGTTTCTTTTTCGACAGGGCTCATCTAATTCTTGGCCCCAAGGCTTCTTGTAGAGCAGACATCAGCTGATTAAATACCTGCCCTGGATGTTCAGGCAAGGTCCAGCGGCCCACGGGCTAGGAAGAGGTAAAACATTTAATTACCCAAACAAAATGAAACACTTGATTAAAAAGTGTGGCACTTGAAGTGATAATTTACAGAAACTGCAATTAGGGAGTAAGAAAATGAATGGGTTAAGAAACACTGACTATATGTTACAGTTAATCTGAAGGTCAGCAGAAGGAAGTGACTTCATCAGACATACATGGAATACTAGGACATATTCTACCCCTCCCTAGAGAGGGAGAATCACACACAGACAAGACAAAAAAACAGGCAACAATGAAAATAAAGATCTCTTCCAGGGCAAGAACTAGGCAAGTGAAGGGAAGGGTTGGACTAAAAGTATTAAGTCTTTTGTGTAATACAAACATTCATACAGACCAGCCAAATCACTTTTCATAAACACACAGGAGAGTTTAAACATCTAAGCCACACAAATTATATATATATATATATATATGGAAAAGTAAGAATTTTTGTAATCGGTTTTGATTTTTTTTCCTGCGTGGGAAACACAACAGTAAAGGAGAGATCTCTGTAAAGTAAAGGAAATTCTCTTGGACAGTTGTCATCAGAATCACATTTGCCCTTCTGTTCTTGTTCAGATGACAACTCAAACGATTGAGTTCTGACTGCTTTAAATGGCATTGCTCAGGAAGACAAGCAGACTGGGTGAACCTTTCCTACAAGGGCACAGACAGCCATAAAAACTTGACTGGAGTTGTAGAACTATTAGCTTTAGATACACTTAAAGTGGGACTTGTAGTTCTGCAAAAAATGTGATCAGGCAGGATTTTTATTGCAGAAGGGACGGGTGACGTTCTGCAACAGACGTACCTTCCTATTCACTATCTTTCTTTTAAAAATGCTGCAATTCTCAGCGTATGATGCCAAGAATCCCAGCATCCCTTGGGACTAAATAAACTCCCCTGCGCATGCATGGATGTTTTATTATCTTGGCCTGGCCAATCTAGGGGGCCACAGATTGGGCATCTGGAAGAGTAGCTGAAAAAGATGGCAGTGCCTGCAACAAAACAGGGACAGGTGAGTGCATCTGAAAAACTGCAATTCAGCAGCAGCCACGGTTATTGTATTACAGAAGGGTCATCGCCTGTCTCGTCTGCAGAACCTGCCTAGTTGCAATTTTTTGGGTTTAGCTGCACTTTAATTCTTTCACTAATCAAAATAAAATCACCTACTACTTTTAACCTTATATATTTCCTGAAAGTATTTATACATTTTCAGAGGCTCTATAACAATAAAAAATACAATCAAACCATTTTAGTGCAAACAAACACAGTATAAATCCTACTACCTGGGACTGTCCTAAATAGATAAATAGGTATTCAACCTATTGAATCTAAAATTTTCAATATTTTTATTCTAATAGACAATTGAGAAGGAGAAATGTTGAAAGAAATCCATCAACAATCATATTTACAACTGACAACAAAACCACACTGTGTTACAATCAATATTTCCATTAGATATAACAGTAAAGCTAATTGTGATTCCGATTAATTATTAAACAAGTGAATGCAATGCCAAATACTTGTAGTTAAATGCAAAGATCAAAAGCAAATGATTGTAAACATGATTGCAACATTGATTAAAAATAACAGTTAAAAAAAACACACACACACCACAAATATAATCCCCAAATTGCCACAATCTTCCAGGTCCATGTGTTTAATTGCCAGTAACTTATTCCTCACCAGGCAATATTTTAGTGAATGTCAGATTCACTGCTTTATAAACAGACCCCAAATCCTTTATGGCTTATCAGTACAGAGTGACTTATTGAACAGACCTGCATTTTTTCATTTTACTTCAAACTTGTTTTTTTTTTTAAATATTATTATTTAAAGCCAAACTATTTCCAAACCAGAACAATGCAAATTCCACTAGCAATCAGGATAAAAAAAAATGCATACAGTGCATGTAAGCAAAGTGGTAGACAGATTACCAAATGTGACACACAAAAAATGAAGGACAATACATGCCAGACTACATTTCCCAGTATCCCTGTAAAAGAAAAGGCACTATAAGAGGGTAGGAAGAAAGAGGGAAGCAGATCATTTTGAGACACCTCAATCTGTTAACTGAAAAGTACAAAAGGTCTTACAATACGAATGTATAGGTAGGTGCACAGCTACAAAAAAAAAGCATAGCTACACAATGTGTTTTTCAACTTAAAACGTTAAATTCCAAAGTTAATCATCATGATTGATATGGGAACTTGCCTTTGGTGAAGCTTTAACTTTATTACTAATAAAAGGGGAGTTAACAGGCTCCTTATGTATTTGCATTTGGCAGTGACAGGTTCCCCCTTTTTGAAAAAAATCAGGGGTCTTCTAGACCCCCTTATTTCTGCCCTTCTGACTGCAGAAACAGAAAACCATACTGTGCTTGTTTCACCAAATCCTCCAAAAAGGAAATCTCCCTAGCAGGGCATAGACATTACAAAATAACCTGATGGGGGCTTTAAAGCCTTCACTTTCTATGCAAAACAAATATAATCTTTAAAAAAACTTCCAAAAACTTTTTGGATAGAATTGACATTCCGTTGCTTGCAGCTATCAAATCTTCCAATTTATAGAAAAATGCAAAGGCAATGGTGGTTCAGCACAACATAAATTTTTGTGGGGAGGATTCTTCTCCTTTTCTCTGAGCTTGCTGTAAGCGAGGCATTTAATTTACAGCATTGTCAGCTGTGTTTAGGCTGGTATGGGTTTATCATACAACCCCGTGACCCCTAACGATTGTGTCACGGCTGTTTTCCCCTGAAGTCGCATGTCTCCTCTTGTCTCATGCTGTAATCTTTTTCACAGATGCCATGTTGGAACTTGTATAGGGGAATTCTGCCCTTGGCTCATGGAAAGTGGGAATAAATGTGTATTCATTTCAAATGATGCATGATGATCACAAGTAAATAGGGAGCTCGTGTTACAAAGTGGGAATGCTCCTCAGAGAAGTTGTCACCTGCTGACTCGTAGAAAACAGTGTGGGAAAAAGGGAAATGCAGTGTATTGAATGGTAGCGTGTCCCCGGCAGCTATGCACATCTGGCCCAGGCCATCTGTGAAATAGAAGCTGTAGCATATTGTAGCTGAGGATCTATACAGGGTTAGGGCCCATACAATGCATATTGCAAAAATCAATACATCCAACAGCTCTCAACACTACAACTGAACACAGGATCTTCAGCTTCACCAATCATTTACGACAGTCTTGGACAACATTTTAATTTTGGTACAGGTAAGTTCAGATGTTCTTAAAGAGGTCATTGGAGATCCTCCATGCTGGATTACAAATGACCAAAACTATTTTTAATTCAATTGACAACTTCTCCCCTGCCCTATAGATCAGAACAGACCGCCCGGCTCTCCGATCACTAAAGACTGTTCCAGGGACAGTAATTGAAAGTGTCATCTAAGCTTAAGCTTTGTATAGACGTCTGATGGATGTCAAAGGATTGTAGCTGGAAATGATCTTTTGTAATGGTTTCCAGCGACAGATGACTGAATGAGAACTGTCAACACATTGCTCTTCTGTTCTATGGAAAGGGGGGGATTGGTGAGCAGTGTCCTGCTGTGCTCTGCTCCATAGGGTGAAACGCGTTCACTTTAGACTAGACATTCGCAAATTCACCGTGGCCGATTAGTGAATGAATTTGGGAAACCACTGTACACGTCTGAGGAACAGTTGTGCTGGTCTTGGGTGGCAATCTGATGTGTACAGTGGTACTGAGGTATTATTTGATGTGTGTACATAGCTTTAGGTAACATATTGGTAGCATATTGGTAACACAGTGGCATAATGGTAGTCACTTTGGCTATAGAAGGAGATGCCCACAAGGTTAGTATAGTAAAATATCATCATTTATACAGCTTTCATGCTCAAAAACATAGACATGGCAGCCATTGCCTACTTGGATTTAGGAGTCACTGCCATGGAGTCCCTTTTGGGTCTGTAAAAATGGCCTATCAGTTGCCTCTATGCCAGCTGGCACAAAATACCCAAGGCTTCCAGGGTGGGAAAGCATGGGACAGTGCCAGGTCTAGTGGCCAAACACTAGGCTGAAAAACTGGGAATGGTGGAGGCAAGGAGGTGATGGCACAGCTGCCAATGGCTGCTTGGGCGCCAAGTGTAGGGGATCACTGAAAGTTGAATATTAGCAGATTGGGGAGATGGAACTGTTACAGGCACCATCACTCTGCTCAAGAAAAGCATCTTGTTAATGCCAGCATGGCTTCATTATTTAGCTTTCTTTGAACAAGCATACATATTCTAAATATTTAGCCATCACTGGCTACATGCTTCTTTTTTATTTCAGGGAATGAATGGCAACAGCCTTGGAGCCTACATGTTTAAAAGCAAGTCAGCAATGACAGCTCCCATACAGTAAATTATAAGGTACATTAGTGACCTTAATCTAATTTCAAGAGTTAAGAGTAAGTAATTTCAAGAATTATCACAGGACATGCTGGATCTAGTAGTTTGTGGCAATTAAAGTTTGCAGCATGCCCGCCATAATATCCACACAAAGGATATCAGAACAACCATACCATAAAGAAACAAAATGTTTCACACATGCAACTGATTCATTCATCTATAAGGCTTTTTCATCCATTCTAGGAACTGATCGCAGCTGTTCATCTCACCTGAGCCAGAGTTGATGACAGAGAGACGTTAGTAATTACCCACGTGCTTTCCCGTTGCCTAATCGTGATCCCCCAAGCAGAACAAGGGTCTGTCAAAATAGGCATATTGTGCTATCTCCAAACAACATAAATAATACACAAGTCTGTCTGAGAGGGAAAAAAAAATGTTCAATGGGTCACGCTTGTCTGTCTCAGCTTCGCTTTCCACAGGCCAAACCCTTATGCTCCAGCTGGGACTCGCATCAAGCTGAATGCTGAACAGCCGATACTGGGGAACACATCCAAGTTTAAAGAGCCCCCTCCCTTACAATGGTCTTTAATACACACCCTCCAGTATGTGATAAGATGGGGACAGATGGAGCGGAGGAGGCCAGAAAGGAACCAGTGTCCCTGGCAATGCCATGAATTCTGGAAAGACAAAGTGCCACATGGCATCACCCACTACAAACATCACATAGTAATTCAACAAACTTTGAGATCTGTTGCGGCTCTACAAAATGCCACAGGCTCGCCTTTCAGTCAATCAATGTGATAAAGCAATTCAAATGATTGTAAAACAGCAAAATAACATTAACCTGAGCAAGTAAAAGGTAACAAAATATAATCAAAAGGTTTTATACTACTGCGGCCTTACCAAAATCTCAAATCTGGACCCTTTTGAGTGACATTTTTTCAAAGCTGGGAGCCCTTAAAACACTGCAATGAAAATGTTGCCATTAAATTGATTTACAAGTCTACACTCTGACTGCCAACATTATTATTGAGCTGCTAATATATGTCCAGAGCTGCTGGATGGGCTCATCTTCTGCACAGCTTTATGAGCCAAATCCCACCATCACAAAAGAAAACTGAATAATTCATTTTTTTATGCAGTGATCTAAAAACTGAGCTCAATCCAAGATGCGTTTACTAATAGGTCTAAAATTTACCCATCAAGAAAAATGTGATTTATTATTTACCTTACACCCTCTTTATTTAAAAGGCTGGGCTAACAACTTTAAAGCAGAACTGCACTTGTTGAAGAGTGGTAAGCTTCTGCCAAAATCAGTAAATATACACCACATACCTGCTGATTATGGCACAGACTTACCAGTTTAAGCTCAACCTGCCCAATCGTCTTCGACCATTGGGCAGCCATTGATGATGAAACTTCTGTGAGTTGAGTGCTACATATAGAGCTGAGTGCTTGCCATCAGCAGCCAAGGCAAGAGAGAATTTGCATATCTCTCAATCAACTCTACCTCCCGGGGGTTGTTTTTTCACTATGGGCCTTTTTACAACTGCTGTGTAAAACCATGTGCTTGGCAGCTCCTGTGCCCTCAGCAATCTGCTTCTATGCACCCGGGAACAGCAAACCTCATTGCGGTTAACCAAATTTGCACAAGGCTGCAGCACAAATCTTCAAACAGCAACAGCCTGGCCAAAACTGACTTGTAGTTTTTTGGGAACTGCTTGACAATCTGCTGCAGCTAAAACTTGCATTTACTTGAATAGAACTGTGGCTGAACCTGCAGCTTATGCAGATCCGAAAAAGCCCTTTAAGTCCTCTTTAAAGCAGAACTAAACCCGCAATACTCCTCTATTTCCGTTCTGTTGCAGGGCGCTGCCATTTTCATCCTTCTTTTCTTCCTGGAAGTGATCTTCGGCCGGGCTGGCATGACGTTGAGTTCAATAATTACCAACAAGTTCAAAGGAATCCTGCCAAAGCAAGCTCAGCAAAATTTGACAGCTGGCCGTCAATCAGGCAGGTAAGAACAATTATAGGAGAGACATCCCCTGTCCCTTTCTGGAATAACCACCTGCCTTAAATGTCGATATTCAAAGTGGAACCTTAGTTCTTCTTTATAACACCATTCCTGGGACCTGCAATGCAAACCAAATCTAAACTGCAAGATCGTTACCCAGGATCTTCCTAAAATGACCATGACATCACTCTTGCCTATGTGCTTTTGGTGCAACTAATGTGCAGTGTGAACCCTAGCCATGTGCAGAGTTTCACAGATTATAATATAACTGTTTAGGCACAGTTACAATGTACTGGTGTAAACTAACCGTAAATGGAAATCTTTAAAAGAGCAGAATGTTCCCAGGCTACAGTACAGCCATTTCTCTCTTGAAAAGCTTTTTCAACCAAACATATTAGAGCATGAAAGGGAGTTTACAAGGCAAATAATTGAACAAAACACTGCAGTCCCCCAGAATAGTATGCCAGAAAACTGGTAAATCAGACCACCCTTGATGTTTGGTAAACCATGTATATGTTCTGACCATCACTGCTGTAAGAAGGTAATATATATGTCATTTACATTTGTTAATCCTCCTGCAGTTAAACACATGAATTTTACTGCTTGAGAGGGATTTCAAACACAAATTGCATTCATTCCTATATGCTGCAGCTTATTGAGGGAAAAATATAAGGGACGATTCACACCTTCATGTGTGTATTAACACATGCTCTGTGAGTGCATAGGTGTTAATTGGCCTGAAAACGCAATTTAAGACATAATGAAAAGACTGGAATAAACATGTCATGTAAGGATTGCAATTTTGAGTCTGATAAAGCAAAATAGGCACTTCTTAAATATTACTCCCATAGGCCCAGTCAAAGGTGTCATGCCTCAAGAGCCCTTTGCTATTTTTGGGAGATTTGGTGAAGTCACTAGTGTGCTGCTCACTTTTGTCCTTGCTGGATGACTGTCTCCATGCACAATCAAAGGTGAACAAGGCAAGTCAGTAACGGAGAAACTTCTGGCAATTTAGCGTGATCCTTTTGGTTCTAGGACCTGGCACTCCATCCCCCTTCTTTTACTCAAAGTTTCAGGTCCCCCTCTTTTTTCCCTCAGTTTCATAATTTTATACCCTTTCCACTCCACTAGTCCCACATACTTCTTGGTACTTGATTACCTGGTTTTGCACATACCGTAGCAGCTCTAATCTCCACTCCCGCCTTTTCTCTTTCTTCATTCTACGAATTGGCATGGAACCCCAGCCCAAGGTTTTTGGATTAACCGTCAGAGATAATAAGGACTCACCACAAGACTTTTAGAGAACATATGAACTCTCCAATTCTGGGTCCATGGGGTATCCAATAGTTTCTGATCTCATCAAGAGGAAAAATGAACTATATTATGATAATGGAAACACTATTTGTGATATTTCATGCAGTTTTATGCTTCTTTGCATTTGTTTTTCTCTATATATCAGTATTAAAAAATCAATAAAAAGTATTGACGCAGAAAAGATCAGCAACAGGGGACCACATGGAATACTGCTGACCAGGCCTGTGTCCTTTTTCTGCAGAACTTCCAGAATTTAGTTCCTCCAACAGCAGAATCATTACAGAAAGCTATGAAAATCCAATTCAATTACTTTCCCCATTTAATTTCTTTTCTCACTGAAATGTCCTTCTACAGTTATTGCTGTGTAATTGTAACTTGTTGAAATGTCAGATCACAGTGGTACTGAGATTATATGTACTTTCTGCAGAAAGCAGGTGTATGCAAGGCAAAGTCATATCTGCAGGCTATTACTTAAAGGTAACATTTTCATATTTCTTACAGGGAGTGGGTGTTGAAATGGTTCAGGTAGTTTAAAGTTAGGGCCTTGAATACAAAGAATATATTATGTATTCAAGCAGGTGGTAAGGCAGACAAATCACACCAGAAGGTACATATATCTATGTGTCTACCAGCAGCAATTATTTGAATTGTAAACACAGGATGTAATACATGAGGCATGAATCTCACATTTCTCATTTAATCATGCAGAAGAGAGCCTGAAAGTTAGCTAGTTCACCGGTTACAATGTAACCCTTCTGTAAACTGGCAGCAACAGGATGACTTTAAAAAGTATGCCAAGGAAAAAAATCAGTAAGTCTCTCTAATATATGCACATTTTTCTTATTTTATTTACTTGTAAGAACTTGCAAGTTCAGAAATGTATTGGTTAATCAATCAGTAATGCAATAGGCTCCTAAAACGGCTGGTCATTATTGCAGGTGATGTCCCTTCTGCAATAATCCCCCCTATCTGCCCGATTGCCCCCAGGGATCTGGCAAAAAGCTGAGCTGCACATGCGCAAAGTCAGCTTTGGTTGCCATGATACCCAGAAATCTAGGCTTTACCTGCGCATGCTGGGAATGAATGAACTCCTGGCCCAGCTAATGGTCAAAGATCGTCTACAGAAGTTGGTGGCACCCTGCGAGGGAACAGCGACAGGTTGGAATCTTGGGTTAAGTTCTGCTTGTTGCAGACTGACAACATACATCTTATTTTGCGCAGAGCGTTTGTCGGCTCTGCCTAGTTGTCTTTTGCTAAACTACTCATCACTTATGTTTCAATGCTACATACACATGCTAGATGATTGCTGCCAAAGGTGCCCTCTGTGTACTTACTACTCTCTAGTAATCTAATATGAAACTGCCTTTCTGTTGGAGCTTCCTGTAATAAAGACCAGTCACTGCTGCTCTCTCATTGTGCAGAATGACTGGTTCTGCCCCCCACCCCCTGTAGTTTCCTGCAGGTAGACTGTAGAGGAAAGACCTTCCAGCTTCCACCCACAGCTCTGCCCCCTGCATGTAGTACAAGTAGCACAGTTATGTTTTTGCTACTTTTACAAGGTAAAATCTGTGTTTGTAAAGGCACACAAAGTGGACTAACATCCTTTATGGCTATTTAGGTGTATATTCAAATACAATTTGTGTATGAAATTGCAGTCTACAGACACAAACCTATACCATCAAATAGAATAATTCTGCTCAGATGGCCCTGTGCAACCATTTATCTCACAAACAAAAAATAAAAAGGAAGTACAGAGCTTCCAAAGGCAAGATTGTTTAAAGCCTCAGAAAGGGAAGTCTCAAACTACTAGTGTTGGCCAGAGAACAAGTGGAAGTGGAGAAAATACCCTTCTATAGCTTTTAAAAAATACTAATAATAATAATAATAATCAAAACAATAAAACCAAATAATAATATATTCTCCAGCAAGAAGTACCATGCAACTGGCACCTGACAAACTGCAGTATAATATATTTGTGCCCACCTGCCATATATAAAACAAATCATAATGAAGGCCAGCAATATACTAAACAATATTCTGCCAATCAGTAGATGCCACAGGTTTTTAATATTAGCCAGTTGACATATATGGGAGTGAAAGTTTAGTTTGTGAACTTTACTAACATCCCAAACTATCAAAAAGAAACAAATAAGTAAAACAAAAAAAAAATATCTGACACCAATATCGACTGGACTCAAAAACACAGAAAGAAAATGTTATATCAGAGAGATGATATACATTTATCATGTCCTTTTCTGTAGGTTTTCAAAAACCACTGCACGGGAAATTCACAAAGTTGTGATTAGGCAGAAAAATAACATCCAGCAGCAAAACGTTCCATGTCTTCTTCTGAATATATGTGTATATTATATATAGTCATACCTTATTACTGTCATACTGTAATGGGGCAATTTCTGTAGAATGCTTTCCTCCACCTGTGTCACTGTATGCATGTCTGTCATTTGCAACCCTTATTTAATGTACAGCACTGTGTAATATGTTGGTGCTATATAAATACTGTTTTAAAACAATAATAATGAAAACAATGCAGGATTGTGTCAGTCCAAAACAGGTTTTCTCAACCCTAAAGAACTCTGGTTGAATGGCTGGTCTAAATCCCTAGCAAAAAGCTTCAGGGTAGCAGAAAACTGTTTATACCTCCAGCTTTATGGGTACTATCTTACTATGTTACAATCTGATTGTTTGGGTTGTTCCACACTAAAGTGAGGACAAGCAAACACCTTTAATTTGTATCCAGCTATGCTTGTCGGTTGCTGGCAGATCTAAATATTGCATAGAGAGCATATAATATGGTATAAATTAAAGGGAGAGGACTGCAGAATAAGGAACACAAACTACACATCCCATTTCCAAAAAAACTCTGTTTACATCAGAACAGTTAAGACGTTTGAACCCCATTACATACAGCTCAGTAGTACCATATATTAAATATACAATGGATCATACTGATATCAGGTGTATGTGAACATTGCCTTGGTGGTTTTGCATGTTTACCTGCATGGCATTCATAACGCCATTCTCAAAAACGTTGCACATACAAAATTGGACTTTAAACTCAATAACCTTACAATAAACCACTTTGTGTGATGTGTAGCACAAGCATGACACTGTGCATGAGATAAAATACTGGATTAGCAGGAATTACAGAACATTGAAATTGCTGAGAGGCACTGCATTAGTAGGAAAAACAGCCGTATCAGAAATTGCTAGCGTCCTGCTCAAAAAGGTCAACTGCTTTTTTATTTACAATGTAATATATTGATACCAGATACTGGTGTGTGTAAAATTGATACCAGACGCTGGTGTGTGTAAAATATATGAAGTGTCAGTGTGATCAATACATGGACACATTCACTGATCTTTGGATAATTTGAAGGATCCTGCTATGCCATGCTTAGAATCAGCACTGCTTGCCTATCCAATGTGGCTCTGCAAGTCTCCAAACCTAGCCCCGCCAGTCTGACCTGCTGTCTTCCTTGAGCTGAAACTAAGAGATTCAATCAAATCCCCCCCAGGAGAGGGATTGTTAGATATCTTCCAATTTCCAGGATGCTTCCTGGCTTTGCACACTGTCTTCTTTAACCCTCCAGCTACGAAAATCTTAGGACAGACGTGCGTACCAATCTTCTTCGAAGGACCAAGGCACGATGACAAGATGTTCGGCGCGCTAGTGTGACTGTAATCCGCTAGCAACAGAGGAGTTAAGACGGCAGAATATTTAGGTGACAGATTTGTAGCAAATAAACAGATGGGTCACCGTGGAAACGGGGAGGAAAAAGGACATGTGAATTCCAAGATAACCCACAAACTCAGGAAAGAACAGGCGGCAGAGTAAAGTGATGCTGGGTATCCACAAGCTGATGGTGAACATGCTGTTCTTTATGAAATTGCTGAATATCCAAAAAAGCAGCCATCTCTAGACTGTACGGTAGCACTGATAATGGCCAAATGAAACAGTATGAATGAAAATGGTGCCATCCCTGACCGAGACGGCAGGAATTGGCTTTTATTGGTCTGGCTGCCCTAAAGACCGAAACTTGATTGCTATGGATAACAACACAATATTGGTCTATGTAAGAGCTGGTGGTTGCAAAGCCATGAAGAATCTGAAGGGGCTTTTAAAGTCTTTAAAGCCTAGCTCCAGTTTTTTCTTCACAGTCTGGGAGATTTTGCTCTCACTTTCTGTTGTGTACAGAAGAGGAAATATACAGTGTGGATCCAGACTGTAACACAACACCTATTTTCCAGTATCATTCATCAAGTTACTGCTGTTTGTTTTCCTGTCCCAGTAACAATATTTCAGGGCAAGGAAGCGAGGTGAAAGTCCTCAACAAGGATGGCAATAAAAACATGATAGAATTGTTCACTTACAAAGTCTAAGCTGTTCTCCAGGTAAAAATATAACACCACCCACCCAATGACCACTAGAATAGTGGTTGTCAACCAGTGGTCCGCAAGAAAATTTGGGTGATCCACAGAAAAATGTGGGCATTATTTACCAATTATAAAACATAAAAATTACAAAACAAGAATAGTGTTCTAAGGAATTTTTAAATTCTAAATGACAATTTTTGCCTTTATATTGCACTAAATTCACGAACTGTACTAGAGATGAAAAAACAAGGGAGGCGCAGCGTGACGTCAGTGTAGTATTAAGTTGTATGAGGCGACCAATGCCGAGCCGTACGTTTCAGTATTGTTTCCACCATTACAACAGTCACCCCACTCCGCCAATACCGATTCTCATCTGACTGTTTTCTTTTATTTGTTTATTTCTCAGATGTTCTTTTAGGTAAGTATGACCTTAACTGTGTATTTTCTTTACTGGTATATTTAATAGCATCAAATAGTTTGACTTTGATAACTATCATTTCTTGTTTGGTCTTAAGACTCGAATGAAATAAACCCATAATGAGTAAAAAAAGCAGACAAATATTTTACATTTCTTTAGTATACCAAAGATAATACAACTAATGGTAATAGTAACAATAGTAATACTTAACCGTGAGCTGATCAATGAATCAGAGCCTCCACAGTCTTTGTCAGGCACCATTAGAAAGATCATTATTTCACAAATGTATTTATCTTTTTTAAAAAATTCATAATATTGGTCCACAGTATTTAAAATTATTAATTTAGTGGTCCATGAGGTCCGAAAGATTGACAATCGCTGCACTAGAAAACTACATCCCTGGTCATATGAAGCTCCAATTCAGAGTTTCTCTATACCTCTGTTTACAGGAGCAGGGGTCCATGGGTTGCCACACCATCACATTCATGATATTGACACTTCCTAGTGGCTGTTCAACCGTGAAGACCTCTCAAGATCAAGAATTCAACAGCAGTCATGTCAATTGGGATGGTAAGCGACTGGATTGCCATGTGCATCCATCATGCTGAATTAGTGGTCCCCCTGACCCTGGAAAGGAAGACAGCAGGGAACCTGGAATGCAGATTAAGGCGATTCTATCTTAATTTGCAATGTATATTAAAAAAAAAAAAAGTAAGAGTAAAGCTTTGAACTCACTTGTAAGGTAGCCCCCATATCTAGCTAGCCATAGATCACACACATAGGCATGAAAACTGACCCAAAGATGATTAACTATGTTAAAAGGAACATCTAGAATGATTATGGTGTCTTCTTTGAAAAACTGACCTATTGTATTGTAATTCCCCTAAATAGAAGTGATCTTCCTGTGTCTTGTGCCTCACAGCTATATAACTTCAGTGAGATCTTCCAGGGCATTGCATCTGTTTGCCAGTCTCCAGAGATTTAGAGTAAGATTTGCTCATTGTTTTTCTTACTAGAGAGGATATCGTACATGAGACCTGGTGTGCAAGGAACTTCCTGTCTCTGCTTCATTCATTCCATTATCTCTGCCGATTCCCAATATTTGCACATAGTCATTGGAGCAAACGAGGAGGATATGAGGAAGCAAAGCCCTGGTCCTCTACCAAGCTGGGCCCCTCCATTCACAGCCACAATATGGACAAAGCATTGCAGGTTCATAACTGTGAAGATAATTCGCTGGAGGGGGGCTGCAGCTGATATTTCATCTTTTTCATTCTTTTTTTATGTTTTAGGGCACATCTGTACATAGCAATTCCTCTTTGGTTAGCAATTGTCATGCTACTGCTTCTATGTAATGACCTGGAATAGGTAGACAGACCAGAAGGTCTTTGCAGGCTTTTCTATTTCACTGTACAATTTTTTCCATCTCAGTACTGTTGCTAAAAACAAGTGAGTATTGTGGTATATTAGTGGAATGATAGTACAGAAGAGAACGTTAGTTCGTGTAGTTTCCCTAAATTGGGATAATGCCAACCCCTAATATTTCAAATAGAACAAAACAGAGGCAAGAGGGGTATTTTTGGCAATTTTGTGATAACTTCTCAAAGAACACGTTTATACCGTATTACAGACTAGTGATCTCTGAACAAAGATCCCATAATCAATCAGTGAAGTTAGAACTAGACAGATATAACCCACTTAGTAGAGACACAGTAATCACTGTTGTTGTGAGGCTGCAAATAGCGATGGACTAGTTGGTTAGCGCCCAGCCAAAACACCTGATGCGTTTCACCCATAAAGGACTTCTTCAGCGATTACTTGGAAAGTTGGGAAGTCCTTGAAAATACTATATATGAAAGTTGTTAACACTCCATATTTTTATAGAAATGAATAGGAAACTAGACTTACATGAGCCAATTTGTGAGATATCAAAGTAGGTTGATCATATAAAGTAAAGGTGATCCAGGTGAATATATATCTAATGTGACTGATAAAGTTGCTAAAAGATCATGACAGACAAACATATCTCCAAGCACAGGATTTTTGTACTTTGAGAATATGCAAGGTGCCTGGCTGCCATGTAGATCTGATGACCTCAATGTTCTAGACTATACAGTTCCAAACTCACTTTTTAAACTGCATGCTTGTCCCCGATCTGTGACTGAAAGTATTTTTTATCAGAGCCAGCCAACAAACATTTTTATGTCAGCAATGGTAGCCTCAATTTTTCCATTCGGGCTCTCGCATTGTCTTAAAAAAGCAATAATGTGTACATCTTGCTGTGCCTATGGTATCCCAACACTTCAAAAATGCTAAAAAACTAAATACTCTTTTTACGGCCCAAAAGCCATTGCCATGACGATCCAGTCCCAAATTCTCTTTTCATTTGTTTACAACAGAAGGGGTCATTCTTTGGGTGACCATTTCACTGCCTGCATGGCATGGACATTTCCTATTGGCTGTCCAGTGTTGGGAATCCTCTCAGGATCCACAGAACATGGGGGCCTGTCAGTGTGGGCACATTTGCAGTTCTGGATTAGCGGTTCCTCTTATGTTGTCAAGGAACCTAGATGACAGAATTAGGCAAGGATACTGTCCTGCACGGGAAAAACAAAACATGCTGAATGGGTTAGGGATAACTTGTGCTTGGGAAAATTATAAATAAATATTTTTTTATTTAAGTATGAGCACTTCTAATCTCCATTTGCAGCCTATATGTACATAATCCAGCAATGGTTTCACAGCTGCTGCATACTGTAAAGAATTTAAAAGGCCATTTGTCTTCATTGGAAGTGACAACGTCTAGGAACATTTTAAAAACACAGACAAGTTGTTGTCACTCCATAACAGAAAGCCCCTAAGCAAATTGTGGCAGGATCTCCAGGTATTATTTTTTTTACAAGCTGCATATTTAAAATGACATTTAATGGATTGGGTTCCACGCCGCAGATAAATGGTATATGAACACTTCAATTAATAGGTTTAATAAATTAAAAGTGAAGGAAGAAATGAGCCCATAACAGGAAAATGGAATCCAGCCACTGCTTCTTAAGATCAGATTACGAAATGATGGAGAGGGGCCGACATTCTGCAGTTCAAAAACCATAATTACTATGCACACGTACGGAAAAACCAATTATCGCAATGTTCAGCACTGGAAAACAAACATGTTTTGACGAGGATTGTCACCACTGTTATCCCAGACCGGAAGGCGCTGCATTTGGTAAGAGTCACAAAATGAACATTCACATACAGGGAACGTTTTGAAATGTGCACTTGTTGCCTATAGCAATCAGTTATTTTTAATATAGGTTTGGGACCGGTACAAGGATTGTGATGTTGCTATGGGCAATGAGTACATTTTAACACATTCATCTACATTAGTCCTGAAGTGTCTGTCCCAAACTAGAACCTCTGTTAGGTTTTACTGTCGTCAGGAAGATTTCTGTCCTGATTGCAGCTAATCACCGGCACAGGAAATGAGATGGGGGGACCTGGCTAATGCTGGGCAAGGTTTTAAACAGGTTAGATGTCTGATACAATAAAAAAGTTGAATTAAAAAGATATCAATCAACCCCCACCCATCCCCATGATCCCTGTATTCCTGGTGCACCACGGCGGTGAGCGCAACAACTTCTATTCCATTTGCATGCCCGTTCTCTCCTCAACCAATCACTAGCCATTTTGCCAAAATAAGGTGCTCTGTGATTGGCCAATCAATAAAGGTCAGTGAACGAAAAGCACTGCCGTTCTATCACAAAGCTGTACTGCAGGAATAAAGCAGAGATAAGCCAGCGATAGGCGGTACCAGCAGAGATTGTTTTTTATTTTAGTACTGTCCTAAAATGTTATGTTAGCCGGCGTTATCTTTTAACCTCAGTCCCGATCACCAGCATCCAATCCAAGTGTTTCCTGTGTGCTTGGCGTAAAAATTTCTGTTTAATAGAAATTCTAATATTACACAATAACAGTAAAAACAAACCCATTGCCTAAACACAGGAAACCTGCAGAAGTCAATGAGGATGGATGGTGTGGCTACACACCACATGCCGGAGAATACCCAACATGTGCAATCAATGGGCGCAACAAGTGCCCGGCAAACGCACTGCATGGCCTGGCAGCCTGGAGAGAAGATTTTTTTTATGACAAGCAAAGTTATTTCCTGAAACTGGAGTGTAATCACCTCTCTGCATGTGGTGTATAGTAAGCCTGGAGAAGAGATAAGAGGAAAGCCATGACACCAGGGGCAGGATGTGATCACAGGACAGAAGGGGTCTGGGGGGATTGATGGCATCTGGAACTTAAGGTTACATCATCTGTGAAAGCACCGGACAATGGGTGCTGTATATATTCAACGACATTACTTTTACTAAGATGATTATGTTTGTAAAATCCCCCATGATTATTCTCCAGTCATTAATCACCAAGTGTGGTGGGGGCATTAGATTGGGAGGTCTGCTGATGGACAGTAAGTCGCATGGCCATGGACCAGGTAAAGTCGCATGGGCCAGGTAAAGTCACATGGCCATGGACCAGGTAAAGTCGCATAACCTATAGTCTATGTACAGGGCTATGCAATATGTAGGTGCTGTATAAATACAAGTGTGTGTATGTATTGATCTGAATATTAGAGAGAGAAAAAGGGGTGATCACTAAAGCACGATCATGATACAATAATAAAAAATGCTCTATGTGTGCCCAATGCAAGAAAGTAGTAACAGCACCCTGAACATAAGGGTATGATCACAACAGCCAAGTGGACGCTGGAATAAAGATAACCTGTCAGACACAAAGGAACCCATTGCTCACCTATTAAAAAATGCTAATTTCCAGGCTGTCTTTGGCTTTAAAAGCTTTAAAGCTACAGACCCTATACAAGTGAAGAAGATTAGAAGCAGAGTGTTTACAAGGGGTCATCACAGCCCACATTAACAATGAGTAATGTTTCCTGTGGATTGAGGGATAGCATATCAGTTCTTATGCCTAACAGATGTCTTATATATAACACAGCACTAGGTGACAGGGTCAATAAATGACATACAAGCAATATAGGCAATAAAAAGCAGACAAGGTTATAAAGAGCAGCAAGTTGCCTAAAAGATTAGCATTGTAGTGCAGCTGTGGGTCGCCGGTTCGATACCCACTCACTACATGAAGTTTATAAGTTCTTTTCATGTTCACTTTAATTCTCCAAATTCCTTAGACAGCCCAAAACATAGCAATAAAGAAAATTAAGGATAATATATAATACACAGATTATGTATAATACACTGTTATCAAGAAGAATTACTAATCAGAATACTAGGGAATTAATCAGGACACTATATCGGACGACAGAATCAATGTAGTTTATTACAGATGGGGAAATGGTGATGAACTACAACCCCCAGCAGAACAAGCACCAACAGCATCCAAGTGATTTAGCAGCTACAGATCCATCAGTCACCGGTATTCCCATACATTAGTGTCCCTATCAGGCTGGGAATAATGATCACAGGCTGACACCCCACACACACACAGACAGGAGCCCTCCACCATTGTGGACACGCCCAGCCCGCACAGCACTACTCACCTGAGCTCTCCCCGTGTCCCCAGCACTCTCCGCTTCCTCTCTCTCCAGCACAAACACACTTTCTGGGCGTGGCAGCGGTAAGCCAGCTGGGTGGGCGTGTCTGCCTGCGTATGGGCGTGGTTTTGGGCGGGACGCGAAATAAGGAAACCGCGCATGAGACACGTGGGTGTGAGATGAGTCAGGGAGAAGTGTGGGAGAATCCTCGTGAGGGGTTATTGGGTCAGGGGGAGACGGGTCATGTGACTTGGCATAACATGGCAGCCCTGGCGGGTTTACCACGTACGTAAGCACTGTGTTACAAACCTGTGCCCGGGGGAAGTTCTCTCGGGACTTGTCTGGACTTGTAACCATGGCCAATTCTGAGAGGCAACGTGTGAGGAGACAGATATGAAGAGAGGTCACCATTACTGACCTATAGTATGCTGATATAATGATTAGTATATATGTATTGCATCTCCGATATCATTCTATTCCTCCCAACAGGAGAACTAAGGAAGGAAGAACACCTGGGAAACAAAAGTTTTGGGTAGCCATGACGACAGACGGCTGGGGCCTTTTAGAGCACCTCAAGTTGGGCATATGATGTGGGGAACTCTGAGATTGAATTACTTGTTGACCACCGTCTCTTTAGAAGTGATTGGTGTTCTAGAATTGAGAAAACCAACAAGTACTTTGTAGAAGTAAATTTTAAAGGAAAAAAAAAAAACTCCCCCACCCTTACTTCCGTACATCCCCGTTTCCCACAGGAGCTTTTCTGGATTGGGTCCCGCGTCATACTGTTATCCATCTTTGACCAAGCACTGAGGAAGGGTCGGGCATCGCCATCTACTTCTTTTTCCGGCTGCTGCCTACAACATTGCCTAAGTGTGAGATCAGGTGACATGCGGTAAATGGTGGGAAAAAGAGTTCCGAACTCACTGCGCATGCGTGAGATTGTCATGTTTTCCCCTTTGTAGAAAAAGCTCCTGCACATGCTCAAGATCAGCATGTGCAAAAGGAGCAGCCAGAAGCCTCCTGGGATGCGTGACGTTTCTCTCATTCTGTCTTTATCTCTGCAGCGATAAAATGAAGGTAATTTTTACCTGACATAAAGAGTTGTCTACCCTTTAAGTAAAGTACAAATTTTAGTGATAGGTCCACTTTAATGACCCGTGTCCTCTCCTGGATGATTTTCAGCCATCTTCATCCCTGCACAGGTCTGCAGGAGTTCATTCAACCTGGCACACGCTAGCTGGGATTGTATGGCAATCAAATCATCCATTGCGCATGCGCAGCTCAGATTTAATACCAGAAAACCACAGCGATTAGGCAGGTAATGCATTATTGCAGAAGGGATATTACTTGTCCTTTTCTGCAATACAAACTTAAAAGTGGAAAGTTTGGAAAAGTTCTAGGGTGTGTTGAGACCGGTAGTATTTTACCCTAACATTTACCACACCCAGGGATCTACTGTCAAACACTTGTATGCCCAGGAGCAGTAAGAGGCTGGCACTGCTAGGCTTTTGTAAGTGATTGCGAATGCCTAGTAAAGTAGTGCGTTTTTTGCTCATTGTAAAAAAACACTTGAGTGGTTTTAAAGCCGACCTATCATCACATTTTGCTCTTTTTATAAAAGGTTAGCTATTCCTACAACACTTCAGTAAAGGCTAAGAGGGAAACCCACATCCTCCTGGTACACATACATCACATATCCCAGGAGAATTTGGGCTTCTTGTTCTGCACATGCTGAACATCAGGCATGCATCGCCCAGGGCTTTCTTGTAATGTAACAAAAAAATGCTCAATCTCACACATGTGCAATGAGATCTACACTTATTTTTTCATATTTATATACAGGGAGGAGGATGCTTGCAGGAAGACACTTCAGCCGATCTTGCATCTGTGCAGTCCAAGGGGAGCACTGGAAAGAAGAGGGGAGGCAAGACAGCGCTGGATTCACTGGGTGATATTTTTTCTGTGAAACTTCTGCTTTAAAATGGATCAGTCACCATATTTTTACCATGATATTTTTATGTTATAACTATGTTTCTAAACATTTTTGGGGAAGACCCCTCTCCTATTTTTACCACCGTTTTCCCACGATGCTTTGGGCTACTTCTTCTGCATAAGGTGCTTTCCTGAAATAAAAAAAAAAGTGGCGCATCATGGATTAATAGAACCTGGAAGATGAAGAAAGGAGATGGTAGTGCGAGAAGCTGGAATCATGCCAGGACCTATTGGACTCGGTTTGCAAAGGGAACAAGGACTTTTCATTAGTAAATACAAGTGTTTTAAATAACAGCAATGTACCTGAAGAATAAAGGATAAACAGAATTATTCCATCCAAAGTTATTATTAGTTTGTTTTTTGGAAACAGTTTTAAGCACTTAAACCACTTGCAAATATCTCTAGTCTGAACATGCCTTCTTTTTCTTTTATGTCAGCAATATCTTTGTATACAAGGTTTATTTCACCTGTTCTATCAAGTTTAGTATGAGCAAATAAAACCACTCTGTGATAAACCTCTGCTCATTTTCTCTTCTCTTGAACATCTCTCAAATGAACTGAGTGGTATGAGGATCTCTGCCTTGATTTATTCTTTGCACAGCACATGGGATGGGTGATGCAGCTCTGGTAACATCTTCCATAGGAATTCAAAAGGTGCTTCAACTTTACATTTGGGCACCAATATCAAAAAAGAGGAATGTAGTATTTTCAACGCACCCTGACTCTGGTGGGGTTGCTCATATGACTGTCATTGCAACCTAGGGTTCAAAGTAAATCTTTTAGATAAATCAGAGGTCCCCAGGCCCCAGACGGTGAGTTGTGGATTGCAGATGAAAGGAGTGCAGGCTACGAGCAGTAGCCTTCCCATCCCAAGCCATGACAAAATTTTATTCAATGTTACTGGGCCCTGCTGTTATATAGGTTGCAGATGACAGAAATAAATCATTGTGGAGTGCAATGCTAAACCATGTGATATAGAAGTCTACAATTATTTGTGTAAAGGTTGTCCCTGAGATAGTAAAACCTTGTTCTTGCTATATGCAGACACATCAGACTGTATAGAGCCAAATGTCTGAAGTTGCCACTGCATTTTTACAAAACACTGCTGCACACATCTCTGTCTGTTTTTTGTGTGCTGCCCAATTCAGTGTAATGAATGAGGGAGTTTTAATCTTTCCTTCGTAACCACTTTAGCTCTTGTACCTAACCAGAGAATCTTTTACATTTCCATCATCTGTTTAAAGTGGAAGTTAAGTCTGGCACGTGGGTATTGCAGAAAGCGGCAGATGTCCTTTCTGCAATAAATATTCTTACCTGCCTAATTGTCGCCCAGCTGTCAAATTTCGCTGAGCTGCACTTGAGTTAAATCATCCTGGCATTGCCAATAATGATGGCTGAGGATCGTAAGGAGTAGGAAATTAAGAAGAAAAATGGCAGTGCACGGCCCATGATGTGATTACAAGTAGTCCTCGAGTTACAATGGAGATGCGTTACAGCGACCCCATCGCAACCTAAAAATATTGTAAATTGGAAACTGGCTTAACCTACCCATGAATCTCATAGATTGTTGATCAGTATGGAGTAGTACTGTATACTATAATTTTGTCCATAGCTAGCGAGAGTGGGGCACCTTACAAGGGAAGAGATGCGTACATCCCGGCATCGTTCCTAAAGCTGAATCGTAAAGCTTACGAGGTTACATTATGTCTTGTGCACAAACCTTTTGTATCAGTATCGTAATGTAATGAGAACCATCTTAACTTGGGGAGCATCTGTACTTATTATCTAATAAGAAAGTAATTCATGGTTTCTTTTTGAACAAACTAGTTCTATGAGAATGCTGTTTTGTAAACATTGTTTTTTTTATGTGAACTATACAAAAAAAATATATTTATATATAGGGAATATATTTCTGGTACAAAATCCTTTTTTAAATTAAAAAAGGGTGATTTTTTGACATGTGACACCTTTAAAGGTTCATACAAATCAAATGGAAAAAAATGGTACGAAAGTAAAAGAAAGAAAAATAACATATATAATAATAATAAGGGATAAGGTTGTTACTTAGGTCTCATGAGGGTTTGGGCTAGTTCCGACTGATATTTTATTTATTTATTGCTACATTGGGCCTGATTTATTAAAGCTCTCCAAGGCTGGAGAGGATACACATTCATCAGTGAAGCTGGGTGATCCAGCAAATCTGGACCTTCTACTTCTACTAGCACTTCCTGCGCTCCATTACTTTACTCTTTCTATAGAGGTACAGCATTGTCACCTCACGCTGGTCACACCTGATTTGGGCTACAGAACACTTACCCCTTTTTAATGCTATAAAATGGGGTGAAGAGGGTTTCCCTAGTTCACAGACGGGAACTAAGCAGGACTGATAACGCAGCTTGAGATTTCAGTGGAGCACAGGCACTAAACGTTACATCACATCACTGGATGTTTGTCAAAATCTTCAGGTATTTTTACACTTCTTGAACCAATATTACAAGATTGTTGAAAAATATATTTACCAGACAAAAAAGGGGGTAAACAAAATGAGTTTTTTTGGGGTTACAGACGGGTTTGTGCTGAATTTAAAGTTTGGTTTAACCTCATATTACTATCAAAGCCTCAATGTTGTGCCCTGTTATAAAATTTGTTTTAAAAACAATAAAACATGTTGTGAGTTTTTTGTTGTAGTTTGGCACTGGCCAGGCTTAAAACAAACAGACATTGCAATGGTGACTAGATAAGCTTTTTTCAAGAATGTATTCCTATCCTATAGAATCCTATATAGACATGTGTGAGGTCTGTTACAAGGGTCGCTGGACAGGAGTAGAACTTTCCAGAAACAATCGTTTGCATTTTTAATAAAATGTTACAGTCCTAAATTTTAAAAACCATGTGCACAACTTGAAAATAGAAATAATGTTGTCAAATATGTAATAAAACTGCAGGATCTTCTTCCTGGCGATGATTAAAGCTGCGTACACACATGCAATTTTTGTCGTTGGAAAGGATCTTTCACGATCCTTTCCAACGACAAGGGACTGCATGATGTATGAACGGTGCTGTACATACAGCACCGTTCATGCTCTATGGAGAGGGGAGGGGGAGAGCGACGGAGCGGCACCTTGCTGCGCGCTCTCCCCCTTCCCTTTCATTAGGATCGGTTGTCGTCCATCGTCCGTGGATCCGGCAGGTCGTTCGGACGATGGACGACACCGACTGTACACACGGCAGATTTTCGCCCAATATTTGGCCGATGCTGATTATCGGGCGATAAAAATCTGATGTGCGTACGCAGCTTTACACTTGGAGTATGATCGGTTTTGTAGGGCCTTGCTGGAACTCCACATCATTTCTCGGAATTGTCTTCTTGTCCAGCAGATGGCACCAAAGCTCCTCTTTCACCATCATGGAAAAGAGCAAATACCGGTACCTATAAAAGTACACTGCCATCGAGGTCCAATATGTGGATAAATAGATATTGCTATAAGGTTGTCAGCAAAACTTTCTTCCTTATTTGTGGTTCCACTTCAGAATGTCTTTTTGTAAGTAGAGATTTCATTTAATCTCCATCTGGAGATTTAATAGACAACCCCAACAAGGCCAGAAAGGTTTACATGCCTCTCCACAAAGAATCTTTACAGGGAAACATTCCTTCCCTTTGTGAATTTTTTTTTAAAGCAGAGCTAAACTAAAAAAAAATACTCACCTTTATTCCCACATATCCACTGATAGGTGATCTAGGTATAGGTCCACTTTAACCAAATTTACTAACTCTGGGACCTATTAATATTTATTGTTGTTTTTGCTGTGATGTACCCTTATTTCCATTCTTCCTCTCTTGACCTTCCTACTTCTCCAGGTATAGGTCTAATCTCCATTTTAGCTGGTATTACAACAGGGTTCCAGCCAGGCAACAGAACTTTAATTACTGCATTTGCTAAGCTTGTATATTCACAAATTTTGTTTATATCTCAGAAAGATATTTCAATACTTCCATACAGATCGATAAAGTAGCTTTACAGTAAACACATTTCTCCTTTAAGTCTACCCTGATATTCCTGCATAGGTACTGTGCCACCACAATGGCAAAAAGAGGAGTAACACAATTCCTTTACACCAAGATGGAACCAGATGGAACACACCTGTTGGTCTCTGGTACCATAGATGGGACCCTGATCTCATTAGTTGTATTTTTTTTTCATAAGGTTTTAATACAATACTGCCATTGGTAGAGGACACAGGTATTTTTAGTAGGTGGGTTCTAACTTCAAATACTTGGTAAATCCACCAGATTAGTGTATAAACATCCCCCTAAGCAGAGTTATAAGTTGGCAGCCCTCCTCTACAATTATGACCTTGTTGACATCTGGTCGGTATTGAACCAAGTCGATACTCGGAACTTTGCTGCCCACTTCAGCTATTCTAAAATTGATCATGCATTTATTCAAACTTTTAGCTATAGCAAATGTTGCTTTTGCCAGCATCTTTAACACACTCTTGTCCGATCATTGCCATGTTGTGTTTAGGCTTATAGGGATAGGAGAGAGGCTTTCTGGGCCCCACTGGGGATTAAATGTTACATATGGGAATGTATTACATCCACAAAAATGGTGTCTTCCAATAGTGTGGCATATCAGATCAGATCCTACATGCCAAAGTAATTTCTGAACAAAAAATGTAACAGCAGCCTTTGTCCTTGGAGGACCATGGCACATCAGTCGCAGGATCAATTAAGTTTGAACGCTGCCTGCAGTAACGTACTTTGTTTAATGTCCTAAGGAATCCAAAGATTCACTCAAAAATAGGCATAACCAGCTGCCAGGTAGGCACATGGATCTAAGCAGCCACATAAATTTGTACTCATATCTGATGGCTTGTTATTTTCCCGTCATCTGTATTTTTGAGTGGATCTTTTGACTCCATTGGACACCATAAAAGGTGGCTGACTCTAGGCAGTGCTCTAACCTGATCAATTCTGGTGTTCCTCTGAGGGCAAAGGCTGTGTTTTTTTTATTTAGAAATTGCTTTAGCTTGTAACATATGGGGTTTTGTCATCCCATATGGGATTTTGTCATTTTCTGTTTCTGCAAAACTTGCCAAAATCAAGCCAAGTGTGTGCCATACAAAATGTGCCTCACTTATTCTTCTGACATCTTCCTTGAGCCAAAAATCAGCCCATATATTTAAAAGGATAGAAATCAGCAGAGTTCAACATTATTGGGGGGACTAGACTGGGATGGTGCCTCTCCCCTTTTTTGTTTGTTAAATTTAATTTTAGAAGACCTTATCCAATAATCTAGCTCACCTCCTTCCTGGCTTGGCTGGATAGTCTCAGTCAAAATGAACATTTTACCAATTTATGTACCCAACTAAGGCTTTATTTGGAAAAAGAAATGCCATAATATAAGCAAAACAACTGGGATTGACAAGGAATACAATGCCTGACCCAAAACCCTAATGGATGCTTATGGAACCCCCCTCCTGCTCCCCAATCCCTATGAATTGTGGATGGTTATGAAATTTACGGTTTCATCATATTCTCTCTGCTTTTAGAATAGACTATGTAGAGACTTTACAAAGGGCAGGGTGTTGACTTTGTCTCTGTAGTTTCAATATGAACGTCTGTTGCAAGAATGTAATCAGTTATTAAAAATGACCTCCCTACTAGTTCCATGTATATACAATAAATGAAAATGATAAACTAACCTGCATGTTAGCCTAGAGGAGTCCTCTCTCCTCACCTCTCTCCCCTTCCTATGTTGGTTAATATCTATCCTCTACTTTTGATAAACATATTGGATAGGTTCAGTTATTGTTGAACATGAAGTGGAACAACATGGGGACATTTTCCCTTTGATTAAATCTGAGTGTTTGTCTGGTTTTATTCTGCAGTTCAGACCTTATTCGATATCTTTATTTGACTACTTCGTAATGTTATCCAAAAGAATTGTACTATAAGACTGCGTGGGAGAGAATTTTATTGTGCAATATCAGCACACTGGCATGCTATATAGGTGATATTTTGTACTGAGCAGCATAGGCAAAGAATCACTGTCTTACACACTAGGTGGTCCAACGAATTTTTAAAAAACGCCCACAAAAATTCCTGCAAACTTGGACGCCTTGACAAAATGTTTTCACCTACACAGTCTAAGTCCTGGCTTTTGTCCTAATACAGAAATGAGCCTTATTGTATATCTGTTATAGCTGAACATAATCGTATAACCAAAGGGGTGAGGTTTAGGAGGGAAGTATTTCAATACCAATTTAAGGGATTCCTAAATATATTTCAATCTTAAAAACAACTTTAAACAGGCTATTTTTCACCCTCCCTCCCAAAAAAAAAAATGTTAGGGGTTATTTACCCACTTAGATGTTATCACTTATTAACACAGATAAATCTGTTAAAACCAAAACAGTACACTTTATGTTTGCTTCAAAAAAATTAAAGAAGCATAGAAGCAAAAAACATTAGTAAACAACACACATTTATATAAAAGGGGACATCCATTAAACAAACATGTATGTCACCACAAAAAAAAAACACTTTAAAACTAATTTATGATGACTTCCAAACACATATGTATAATATATATATATTATTATATATGTATAATGTAAATATGTGATCCTATAGTTGTAATTATGAACAGTACCCCTGTCATTTGCACGTTTGCTGGGACTACATCCACTTCTTCAGATTCCAAGACGAATAAAGTTACTAATTGTTTCTTACGTATGTGCGATATTGTTAATAATTTAATATGTCTATATGCTGCTTCTATGTCCTTGTTTTAGGTGAGTTGTTGAATTTTCTTGTTCATACAGTTGATTACCTATATTTTGAAAATCCAGTGCAGTCCTTTATAAAAGCTAGGATTAAGCGTTTAGACTGCTTTATGCAGCTTTAAAAGCACAAAGTACCCTTGATGGTAAAGAGTAAACTTTTCTGTACTCGGAAAGACAGAAGTATAAGAGGTCAAGTGTGTGCGCATGTGGTGAATCAACTTACTTCCTGGAGACACCAACAGTGTGAATTCTCATCTGGATTTCCAGGTGGTTCATTTTTTTCCATTATTTATATAGTGAATCATATTACACAACTATTTGTAATGTGCATAGATCCATTCACATTGCTCCTTTATGGAGGCTGTATTATGTACATGAACTGTTCTAATATATCTTTCACTGGGATGTTAAGTTGCATTAAATAAAAAACAGTTCCAAACATTAATTTTTGTGTGTCTTTATTTCAGTCTTCAAAGCAACAACATGTGAAAATTTTGAAGGGGTGATTCTTGCCTTTACCCAAAGCACACTAAAATATACTGTATCTGCATATTTAGTTTTAGAACATTTTATTGTAAACCAGATATTGCCATTGTTTTCTAAAACAAATTATATTGACATTATTGGATTTTTGGCATTTCTAATACATTACAAGTGCAATTCAAAATATTATAACATTAGAAAGGTCACTGATGTAATGGTCTTTCTGAACTGAAAGGCTTTATATTTGGTCAAACAAAGAGGCAAAGCTGAGGTCTGGTGTGCACATCTCGCTACAAGGTAGTTATTTCAGGCAGATTTCTGCATAGATGAGATGGCACATAGGTGTCACTACAAAGTAGATTATAGCTGGAGTCGAGAGGTTTATCATTGCCATTTGTACATTATGGTAGGCTGAGCATTGATTTCTTCCTAGAAAGAAAGGGATTTAAGTGCAGTTAAAAGATCAAAACAAAGAACATATTCCAATGCACAAAACTATGAACATTATGGATAGATGGCACTAGTGATAAAGTTTATAGCCTGTGAAATTTTTTCACTGTCAACATTCTGTAAACCACCACCCCCATGGAAGCATCTACTGGTATTGTCTGTACACCTTATCACCGGAGCTTTATAATAACTACAAACTGCATGGTATGGGAACTCAAAGACTGGCATTATCCAACTTCCCACACTGCTTGTACTGGGTAAGGTTAATTATTAAAAGATACTATACAGCACCTAATTATAATGAATAAGAAAGTTTCCAGCAAGAACTGATGAAGTCTTGACAGTCTCACAAATTCTTAATGTAATGTCATCTATATAAAAATAAGTGTATTTTCTTTGCATTTTATTTAATTTTACAATTTTAATGATATAACAGCTCACTGAACTGTTATTTTCATTTTTTATAAACAGATCCATGACATTTTTATTTCCTACAAACATCCCACTGTGTATCCTGCTATTGGGCATCAATATCAATCAAGAGATAAAGAGGACAATTATTGTATGCTGTGGACTGCACAATTCAGTGAATGAAAATAGGTTCTTCTAAAATCATAGTATACCACCTTGCATTCCATTTACCTAAGGTATGCGGGGATCATTTTGTGCACATGTACGTTTGTCACTGTCTTTCTGTATTGTAATATTAAGGGTCCAAACACAGTTCTCTGGTCAGATGTGTTGTGGAAATCTGGTTGAAAAAAAACACATGATTATTGAGTCCAATGTCTTACAAGTTCCATCAGTTTTAGTTCTTAGGAAGGCCAAACAATCACTAATGCTGTATAACCTACTGGGGGGAAAATCCTTTCTTTCTTTTTTTGCTGGTAACAAAGCCTTGTTGTTTCCGGTCTTTAACAACTCACAATACAAACATAGAATGTTTTTTTTTAATAAAATGTCTTACTAAAATAATGTCAGACCAGAATAAACATGATATTTTAACTGTAATAAAGACTCTCTAGCAATACATATCGCTTTCAGTGTTCCTGTCTGCTGCTTCCAGCACAGCAAACCAAACAAATGGCTGTGAAGCAATCATGCATCCACCGTCTATCATCTATACATTGTAGTTCCCAGTGCCGTATCGCTAGTTCTGAACACTGTCACATGGGGGTATGTGCATAGCTATGGGAAAATACAACTTTCAGAAAAATATATGCTTGTGTGTCTTCTCTGGGAGTACTTTCTGAGACAATAGACAGGGGAACCAAAGAAACTTTATGGCAGTAAATGATGCTACCTACCAATTGTCAGTTCACTTTGCTTTGTGTAAGTCCCCTGTGGGTTTACTTTTCAATTTCCTAATGCCTATAAGCATATATATATTATCACAATCAAAGCAAGGCAACATCCCAGACAAACACACAAATGAATGCATAATGTTAAAATGCAATTTATTACAATTGTCAATGTTTGAGAGCAAATATATTATCATTATAAAACTATAAGCTTTCTACCATTCATATTTTCGGTATACTCAGCCAAGAACTCATCTGAAGCGCACCTCAAAGTTCCTTGTTGTGATCATTAAGGAGTCTGAAAATGTTGGTAGTATTTACAATTAATGCTGAATGATGAATGAAAAATGGGTTAAATATTTTACCAGCCCTTGGTACCTCTACCCACTGCAAAGGTTTAAGGCCATTTTGAATGGTAGATAATGCCATTTCCTGCTTCCAAAGCCTTGAAAACTGCTTCCCTTAAATGCCTAATTGGTTGCAGCTAGCAATAATGTTATCTATTACAAACAGGATAGATTTTACATAAGGACAGCATGGGCCTGCTCCTAACCCAGGATGGTGGACAGTGGAGTATAGTGCCAGTTGCCAAAGGAGTGAATAATAAGGTCACTATATCGCCCTATTTGCCATGTCCTTGGAAAAACAAGTATAAAGGTGGGAGGCCTAATAAGGACTTGCTCAGACTGGCAGTGAAGCTGTGGTGCAATTACCAATTCCTCACTCCCACATGTAGTCCCACCCATGGCCACGAATAGGGAGTTAATGGGGAGCAGCAGAGAGTGGTTCAGTACCACCCACAGCTGCAGGCTATAAAATGATCAGACTGCAGTTATTAGGATAAAATGTTGGGTTAGGGGCAGCTTTTATTTGTATCAAGCTCCAGACAATAAATATAAACGCCTAAGTTTTTTCTGTTTAAAATACCATTAAAATGTTTTGTCATATCTGTTTGATCAAAACTCCAACTGATCCTGCATAACATAAAGTGAAAGTCACTTTGTAAAAAATGCAATCGTGCAAGAAAAAGAAATTCACTAAACTAAGTAAAAAGTCACTTTGGAAATATAAAAATTATCCTTATAAAGGGAACCCACTCTACCTCTTTATTAAATGAAAGTGAATAAGCATTATGAACAAGAGGTTTGCTACTGCAAGGAACGCCAAGGAAAAAAGCTTGGAAAATAATACAGCTGCCATCACTGACTGGTTATTGTTTGGTTTATCTAAACATTTAAAGAGGAACTATACTCAAAAGTAAAAAAAACAAATAATTAAAAACACACTTACCTTCAATCCTGCAGCGCAGTCCGATCACTCCAGAGGTGTCCGGGTTTGGGTCCAGCATCGTCCTGGCATTTCTCCCGGAGCCAGCGCTAGATGCTCAGGCATGCACAGAATGAGAGCCTCCTGGGATGCCTGACGTAAGTATCCCGCGAGGCTTTGCGCTCCCATTCATTCTCAACTGCCTAGGCGGCCGAGAATTAGGGGGTGGTGCTGCACCTTTTTTTTTTTAAAAGAGTGTTGCACCTAAAAAAAAAAAAAATTATAATTTTTTTCCTTACATAAAAGGGTTCTCTATTCTTTTATGTAAAGTGAATATTCTGAGTTTAGGTATGCTTTAACATTTACTATTACTATAAACTAGCAGATTGTTGGGTAATAATATATTCTAACCAGTAGAGGGCATTATTGCAGCATATTTGTGAATTTTACCAGTTCATCAGGGGCAAGACCAAAGTCAGCACACATTCAGTGCAGGTAAATCACTGTAATTTAAAACACATGCACCAGAAAGACATACATACAGTAAATGTTTGGTGATTATCACCTTTACTCCTTTATAAATTTACCCCTATAATTTATCACTTTATTTTCTTGTAGGGTTTCTTTTTTTAATGCACATAGTTGACAGGTATTTATAACATAGGATAACATGTCATTTTCTTTGGATAAAATTTTAGGTGGGCTTTGTAGTATTATTCTGTGCTCAGTTTTTCTCTAGCATGTCTAGTTTTTGTGATGCAGCTATTTGTATATTGTGTGAAAATCCTTATAGATAGCCTTAATTTATTACATTGTTTAACAACAGTTTTCTTTTTTTAAGGTTGGAATGGTTCATTCACGACAAAAGCACAACTTCACCAAATTACCACAGGACTTAAAAAGATGTACAAATTATATTTCGGCTGTCCACTTGGTGACCAGGATAAATCTTGGGCTCCACATGTCATCTGTATTAGTTGTTCCAATGGACTGTGTGACTGGCTAAATCGGCATAAAGCAGCAATGCCCTTTGCAGTCCCGATGGTGTGGAGAGAACCGCGGGACCATCTTATCGACTGCTATTTTTGCAATGTCAACAAAAGGGGATTCTCAGGTAATACTAAGCACAAAATCGTATATCCCATCCTCGATTCTGCAATTAGGCCTGTTCCCCATGATGATTCCTTGCCAGTTCCAGTACCGCCACATGATGGACTTGCTTCTGTAGGAGGTGATGAGGAATGCGCTGGAGTTGCAGCCAGTTACAACCCCGAATCATCTGATCTTGACTACTTGGCCGATGAAGATTCAGAACCAGAGACCTTTACACAAGCAGAGCTGAATGATTCTTGTTCGTGATCTAAATCTCTCCAAAGACAAAGCAGAACTTCTTGCTTTGTTTCTTTCTCTTGCTTCTTGCTTACTTCAAGGCTTAAACAGAAGCACTTGCTTGGAAAGGGTGTAACTGTAACTCACTACAGAAAACAAAATCATAACCTGACAAAGTTCTTCACTAGCGATGGCTAACTGTGCTACTGTCATGATATAAATGCACTCTTTTAACAGTTTGTCACAAGAGCATGTTCCATCTGAATGGCGTATCTTCATTGATTCCTCTAAAAGAAGCTTAAAAGCAGTCTTACTGCATAATGGTAATTCCAAACCAAGTTTACCGATTGCCTATTCCGTTAACCTAAAGGAGTCCCATGACAACATGAAGTTACTACTTGAAGCAATCCAGTATAAAACACACCAGTGGAGCATCTGTGGTGATCTAAAGGTCATTGGCTTGCTGATGGGAATGCAAGGAGGATTCACAAAATATTGCTGTTTCTTTAGCCTGTGGGACAGCCGATCTACAGGAGACCATTATGTCAAGTGAGATTGGCTACCAAGAGATACCTAAAAGCCCAGGACAAGCAGTGCCAAATTTCTGCCTTTGGTTGATCTGCATAAAATATTTCTGCCACTTCTCCATAATAAGTTAGGCTTGATGAAGAACCTTGTAAAGGCCATGGGTAAATCAAACTTCATGCGTTTTCAGTACCTTGTTGCACTACAAAAATGAAGGAAGGGGTATTTATAGGGCCACAGATCACGTCTGTTTTGCAGGATGATATTTTCAAACAATCTCTCTCAGCAGCTGGGCTAGAAGCTTGGGATGCATTCAAGTGGCTGTGTGAAAATTCCCTGGGCAACCATAAGTCTCCTTCATACAAGGAAGGAGTTCAGAATCTGCTTGATTCATACCAGAAACTGGGTTGTCGCATGTCATTAAAAATACATTTCTTGCACTCACATCTAGAAGTCTTCCCGGAAAATCTTGGTATGGTGAGTGACCAACAAGGAGAACGTTTTCACCAGGACAGGTAATGAAGTACCGCTACCAAGGCTTCTGGAATGAAAGTATGATGGCTGACTACTGCTGGATGCTGTACCGCGACAATCCAGACAAAGAGTACACAAGAAAATCATACTCTAAGCATTTCTGAAGGAACAATGGTACCTGACTGACACTGTTCAGTAGATCTATACCACAGTGTGCCTTATTTTACTTCACACTGAACATGTATTACCATTCACTTCAATGGTACTTACGTTTTAGTGCAAAATACATGCACGTACATATGTTAACTATAATTGTACTCATAACTCAGGAACTTTATGTGTTAGGGAAAACTGAAAACAGATCAAATATCTGCTTGAAAAACTGATTTAGGAAAGTTTGCTGTGGTTTCTGATGATTATCAAAACTAATTTTTTGTTGACCTGCGTAATTGTTCTATGTTGGTAGTTTTGACATTCAGAGCAGATGTTTATTCAATTCTTTTTTTTTTAAATCTTTTTTTTTGGGATTGTTTTTTTTTTATTAATATATATATATATATATATATATATATATATAGCAATCATCTTCTGTGGTGCTGTACTGAGTACATTATAGATAATATCTGATACTATAAGCAAATCCAGCAATACAAATACAAAACCTATGAATAGTTAGTGC
The DNA here is from genome assembly GCF_032062135.1 of Pyxicephalus adspersus. Lineage (NCBI taxonomy): Eukaryota > Metazoa > Chordata > Amphibia > Anura > Pyxicephalidae > Pyxicephalus > Pyxicephalus adspersus. The sequence goes on from NC_092860.1 coordinate 22,378,471, forward strand.
AAATTATAATTACACCCAGCTAAACATGTTAATCTGAAGAAGTACAGGAAAGACGAGACTCAAAGAGAGGAGGAATGTGCCATTACAGGCTTACAATCTAGAGAGCAAGGCTGATTTTGGAGGGGGCAATGTGGCCATCTGCCCAGGGCCCCCACTTTTTGCAGGGTCCTAAATGAGAGTTGGAAAGGGTGCAGGAAGCTGGAATGCCCTACTTTATATCTTTTCCAAGAGTCTTGTTTTGTCTAAAACTGTTCTGGGTAAGGAGGAGTGGGATTAATACATAAAATAACATGACAAAATAGTACTTGATGAAGCAGCCATTCCTTTGACCATTGGTGCATAAGAGGAAAATGTAGACCGTCATGCTGATTCAGTGGCTTCAGCATATTTAGTCACTGACCTGAACGCAATATGCAGAATATTAGCTCTGACTTTTGTATCCTTCATTCCAGGTTAGTGACACAGAAACTAGTAAAGTTACAAAAAGTCAGAAAACTTTTCAAAGAAGTTAATCAATAACAGCCCTGTATATCTCCTCCTGTAAGGTATCCTAGGAAAATATAAAGTAAGAGAAATATAGAGGTTGCATTTTCTGATATTTGCCTGGCTGTCTGTGATTTCAGTACTTTCGAAGTAATTAGGCTTGATTTAATAAAGCTCTCCAAAGCTGGAGTGGATACACTTTCATCAGTAAAGCTGAGTGATAAAGTAAACCTGGAATGGATTTCTTCAAAGTCATTTGCTATTTGCTAGTAATTGTTTTCAATCCTTGACCAGATCCATTCCTGGTTTGCTGGATCTCCCAGCTTCACTGATGAAAGTGTCAGCCTTGGAGAGCCTTGAATAAATAATGGCAAATGACTTGGAAAAAGTATTCAAATTAAAAAGTCAGAGTGCCTTATCCGCATCCTTGTCCTAGGCCCCAGAATCAGAATTTGCTGAAGCTCGAGATGAAATGGGCAGCCTGCAAGTTATCCTTAGTATATGTTTCTTTTGAGTGGCATGAATATTTTCTGGATGTATTTTATTTCTCTGTTTTCTTCTGATCTTCCAGAAGAGGGAGCAGAAGGACTGTCGCAGTGCACAAAATGATTAGGAGTGAGCACAGCATGGGGGAAGAAAAGTTGCAGGAACAGCAATAAGACATGTGATAAGCCACAATAGACAGTAACAATAGGTCAAATAGCATGAGAACATTAGAGGGCTAAAACATTCCCAAAGAGATTTGTCCAATCACCAATCCATCTATGTAATTATGTACAACTGCAACATTTTTTTTTATTATTGTAGATGTCATTACAATGCCTATAATTTTCCATTGTTCTTGTTTTCCAATTTTATTAGAGAGGCTTAGTGCTCCTTCCCAATAATGCGTTGCAATAATACATGCAGAAACTTAAGTATTACAGCAGGGGTTTAGTCGTAAAAAAAGAGGAGGGGGTACGGAACTTTCTATGGTAAGCGCACATGCGCACCATTGTTATGTAAATACCCCATTCCCGAAAGAAGTGAGGGCGCGGCGTGCCCACACATACTCGCCCACTCCACCCCTAATTACAGTAACACACAGCAACGTTGGTGTGCCGCAGTGCCATTAAAAATGAACGCATGCTATTAGTGCAACATACCTAAACATGCTACTGTCCAACCCAAATTAAAAAGATTTGGTTACTTTACCTCTATGCCCTATATGATCTATATGTTTCCTGAAGGCCACCTTCTGTGCTGTAATCCCAAACAGTACCTGAATGGTGGTGCACAAAATACAAGGAATGCAGATGAATAAGGAGGTATGGTGCACATCAAAAATAAAAACTGGAATGAAGAAGTATGCCATTACCACCTGGCCAAATTTTGCATTGATTAAGTTCAGTACATAAAACCTTCAACTCGGATTACAAAGTTTATGGTACAAATCCAACTTTTATTTTGTTTTTTTTTATGTATTTTGCAAAATATTTAAGAGCAACCAACATACACGCCATTTCATCACTGCCATCATGAGCTGCTAATTGGTGTTTAAGCAATTGTAGAACTTTATGAAGATGGTACTTTTTTTGCAGTACAAATTTTCAGAGCACTTTTATCTGGTAGTCACTGAGGCCAAAGAGACCCAGCAATCCCCCATTACCCACTCACATTATCTGACATCAGGCTGACGAGTTCCCCCATTACCCTGTATATGTCGGGGCCAAGCAAGGGAGCAAGGGGTACTTTTTTTCAAGATTTTGGTATGAACAAAACCTGACCATGACCATGATCTTTTAATTGGCATCTACATTGGTCACTGGAAACATATATCTGACTAATATTTAGAACTGTATCTAAAATTTATATCTAAGCCAATATCATCATGTTTTTTCTATTAAAGTAATTTATAAAAAAAAGACTTAAAGCAAAAGTAAAGCCAGTTTATACTCATCTGTCCCTGTTTTGTCACGGGTGCCACCGACTTCTTCAATCCTCTTTTCCTTGTTTTAATCTAGGATGGTGTACTCCATTGCAGGCTTGTGGGAGTTCATTCAGTCCAAACAACCACGGGGGAAGCCGGGATTGCCGGGTATATGCAGCTCATTGATTTTGACTGATGAAAAGAGCTATCAGACAGATAACAATACTTATTGCAGCCCCGCCTGATTACAAATTTTTTAAATAGAACTAGTTAGAAATAAATAGAAGTTAAAGGTAACATAATTAGTATTGGTATATAAATATAACTAAAAACATTACTGAAAATACCAATAAAACTATAGTTGTATTTGCTGTAGAATAACACATATTTTGGGCATGATCACAATGTACTATTCTGTTTATCTGGACTCATAGAAACCTAAATAGTATCATAGGCAAAATTTCAGATATTCCTTACCTGCTGATGAGCCAATAGACATGAGATGGGGTTAAATGTTTACCAATAATCCAAGCACTGAAGAATCACTATTTCTGCCCAACGCTCACACATAAGTGAACAAACCATTGGTGCAGACTGTGTACCTGTAAAAATGTCATCTGGGACATACAATATTTGATTTTGCATCACCAGGTAAATAATCAATATCTCCGATTACCTGGATTACCACAATGCACCACTTGATATTCCATTAAGTTCAAGCAAATATCTGATTGATTATTCATGGAAACTGGTGTTCTTGCTCTGCTTTGTTTTTTGTACAGTGGCAGTTTATACAGCAAGAAGCACTTACTGGCAACTGGCAGACAATTGGAGTTTTATCTGCTTTTTACTAAATCCACTTAATATAGGGAAGCAGTTGGAGCCCCGAAAAGTAAATCACAACCTGCGCAATTTTTTAAATACAGTACACATTTTATCTTAAAATTAATCTATATGTCCTGAACCAATTTTCTTTTTTTGAGAAGTCACTTTTGCTTCAGCATTAAATAAAATTTTCTAAAAGCTTGCTCATGTCTTGTACAAAGCCACATTCGAAACTATGAAAGGGAAGAGAAAATCAATATATACATGTGTATATATATATATATATATATATATATATAAAAAACTATATAACATCCTGATATATTATATAAATATATATACCAGGGTAATCCTCTGTTTCCCAGTAGTAATCTAAACTAAGTGGGAGAACAGTAGTGCAAAAAATATAAAAGCAGCTGGTGTTCAGGAAAACAGACAGTTACTGCTATAAAAATGTACTTCCACACCACCACTGCTATACAAAACTGAATTACTACAAAACACAATGACATTCTCTAAGGTTATCAACCTTTTTTCTGGATATAGCATATGGTTTTTATGTGTAGTGATAAAATCACAAATTCCTTCCCTATGACTTGTTCTTATTATTGAATTTACTCAGTCTATAGAAATGCAAAGAGTTCATAGAAAGCAGCACTCTGAGTTCAATCCAAAGTTCAAAATATATTATTTGGAAAATCTTAACATACAGCAGGGGAAATAAGTATTGGACACATCAACATTTTCCCAGTAAATATATTTCTAATAGGGCTATTGACATGAAATTTAGACCAGATGTCCGTAACAACCCAATAAATTCAAACATACAAGGAAATCCAAACCAAAACATCCATAAATTAAGTTACGTGTAATAAAGTGGAATGGCACAGGGCAGAAATATTGAACAGATGGAGAAAAGGAGGTACTTGTAAAAACAATAAACCTGCTGAAATCTGTCAGTATTTAGAAAGCAATCCTGTCCCCTGTCAGTGCAAATTATTATCAGTTGGTTTAATCCTAATTGATTGCCTATAAAAAGGTTTCTCAATACCAAGGTATCACACAAGAAGCATCTCATGATGGGTAAAAAGCAAAGACCTTTGCAAACATACTGATGGCATTGGTTACAGATGTATTTTTCTGAATGTCCCAGTACCATTGGAGTACCATTGGAGCCATACCCAGAAGTGGAAACAACATAATTTTACCCTACACCAGCCAGGACCAGGCGCTCCTCACAACTTTTCTGACAGAGATTTGTCCAAGAGCCAATGACCACTTGTGGAGAGCTTTGGAATGGAATTATGGAATTATCAGGTACAACTGTTTCAACGTCAACAATAAGTAATCCACTCAACTGACACGGCCTCTATGAAGAAGCATGTTGGATCTCATTTAAAGTTTGCTGCGCACCATTTAGACAAGCCAGTGAAATACTGGGAGAATATAGTCTGGTTAGATGAGACTAAAATGTAATTCTTTGGATGTCATGAGATTGGAACTTCATGGTGTGGGGATCTTTTACAGCATATGGTACTGGCAGACTTCATATAAGTGAAGGAAGGATGAATTGAGAAATGTACCGGGACATTCTTAATAAGAATCGGCTGCCATCTACCAGGTTGCTGAAGATGAAATGAGAGTGGAGATTTCAGCAGGACAATATTCCCAAACACGCAGCCAAAAAAACTTACAATTTACTTCAGAGAAAAGAAAAGTTGTTAGAATTGCCCAGTTAATCCCCCAAATTGAAAATCTATGGATAGAACTGAAGATCAGAATTCATAGAAGAGGCCCCTGGGACCTTCATGATTTGAAAGCAGTTTGTGTGGAAGAATGGGCAAAAATCACAGCTGAGCAATGCATGCAACCAGTTTCTTCATACAGGAGGTGTCTTGAAGCCATAATTATCAACCAAAGCTTTTCTACTGAGTATTAAATACATTTTAGTAAGCGTGTTCAAAACTTATTTCTTGTACCATTCCACTTTATTACATATAACTTAATTTTGGATGGATTCATTTGGATTTCTTTGAATGGGCCTGATTTAATAAAGCTCTCCAAGGCTGGAGAGGATACACTTTCACTAGTGAACCTGGGTGATCTAGCAAGCCTGGAATGGATCTGGTCCAGGATTGAAAACACAAAGGTTTGGTGGATCACCCAGCTTCACTGATGAAAGTGTATCCTCTCCAGCCTTGGAGAGCTTTAATAAATCAGGCCCTATGTGTGGATTACTTGGGTTGTTACAGACATCTGGTGTAAATTTCATGTCAATGCTCCCATTAGAAACATATAAATTAATTTTATTGACGTGTTCAATTTCCCCCACTGTATATATATATATATATATATATATATATATATATATATATATATATATATATATATATATATGCTGTCTTGGCAGACTGCTCACATGAATTCACAAGTCCTTTTTCCTTGGCAATGGCCATGGGGGGCAGTCCTTTCCCTATGGCATTGATGTGTGAGTGTCATTTAGTGCCAGTTAAGGAATACTGTGAGCGGTAAAGACACTGATTCTATGGCAGTCTGGGCTCAATCAAAGTGAATGTAATGATTCAGACCATTATTTATTCCAGAACAACATTGCAGAGGAAGTGGGGGACAGTACTGAAATATGGTGGGGATAGTTGGTTCTTGGCCACTTTCTTTAAAGCAGGAGCAGGGCCCAATAACTAAAATATAAAATGCTGCTTTAAGAGCTTCAGGGAAACTGTTTACAATGTTCAACCTTTTAAATGCTTCTCATATTCTTGTAAAAGCTTTTATTCTTCAGAGTATAGAGTATGTTATCTAAAAGTAAACATTTTTATAACATTCTTTATTTTTCAACATTTTCAAACAAATATATTAACATTAAGATGAGATAAAAAAGGGGGTAAATTCAGGGCATACAAAAACAGTACATTGCACATCTCACATTGTTTAAAAGAAATCTGTGGCTGATCGGTGCTGGCGTTGTGAAGCTGCAGCTGGTAGTTTACTCCACATATTCTGGGATTGCACAACATTGATCCCTTTCTGGTCAGCGGTAGAGGCGGTTATTGAAGAATTGACAGAAGTAGATATATGCAACAGACCTGAGCTAGCCCTTTTACATTTAAATGATTGGTCTAAAAAGAAATACCACACCTCTCTGCTTAAGCATCTTTTAAATGCTGCCAAAGCCTGCATTCCTTCCTTATGGAAACAGTCCTCTCCCCCCACTTTATCACACTGGTTTAGAAGGGTGAACGAAATTAGGAAGATCTTGGAAGATTGGAAGAATCTTGGAATCTTTTTACCAGTCCTGATGAGAGATCCGATAAATTTCGTAAAACCTGGTTTTATTGGATACAATATACCACCACCAGGCGTATCTCCCAGTCCAAAGCGAGGTTGATAATGCTGACAATCTATTTTAGTAACGAAGCTGCTATTGAATTTGTAGCTCTATGTTCCCAATCACACTATATTTGGCCAGTATTCAGTCCGGCCGGCAATGCCATACCCCTCTCCCCTTTCTGTGGCTAAAAGAAAAGAGAAGGGAGAAGAAAAAAAAACATACAGCATCAAATCAGTAATGTAGCCTAAAATCATTAGGGACAATAGGCCAAGGAATTGTCCGTCTGCATAGAGATACATAAGAAAACAGAATCATAGATTAACAGTAGTCCTAAGCGGAAAGAGTTTGATCCAGATGGCACCTAAACTCAAGCTGGCCGTAAGGTCTTCTGTGGAGCCATAGACCCACTATTGGGGTGACCTTTGACTTCCAGAACACTGGAATACATGAGTTATAGCAGCCACAATAAGGTGTCGAAGAATGGGCCTCTTATATGCTTTTTCCGGAATTACATTGTGGTATAACAGAAAGAACCCCAGATCCCATGGTATATTGTGGGTGGTGACTCTCTGCATGAGAGACCTCACTTGCTCCCAAATGGGGTGCAAAAAAGGACATGCCCAAAAGATATGGAGCATAGTACCTCTTGCCTGTCCACAACGCCAACACCTGTCAGTAACCTCAGGGAAAAACTGTGTAATCTCTCCTATACCACCTGGACAAGATTATAAAACTCAATTTCTGGTATCCACTACTGACGGATGATCCATGTACCAAGGTAAGTAACTTTGCCTTCTGTTCGGCCTCTATTGTTTACCCGAGTTGTGCCTTCCATGCCTGGAGGTATGAAGGTGTAAAGTTTTCAGGGGCAGCATTCAGTTCAGAGTACAATACTGAAAGAAAGTGTCTGGTCGAACCACTCCCAGCACATACCATCTCAAACAGCGTTTTCGCATGGCTATTTCTATAGTCTGAGGGGAGGGACTTGAGGAAATGCATGAGTTGCAAAGCCCTCCAAAAATCCAATTTATAGCTACCCATGTCGGCCATCAACATCTCCCTCGTCACCCATTGACCCTGATGAACAAAGTGATCCCGCCCACTGTACCCCCGGCTCCCGCAACTGAGCAAACCTCTCATCCTTCAGGCCTGGGGGAAATAAAGAGTTGCTTACAATTAGTAGCAAAGGTGAGGGCTAGGGAGACAAGTTCAGTTCAAATAGGTTTCTGACGTGCGTTCCATGTGGCAGAGATCAAGGGGTGAGCTCTCAAGGCATCTTGAGGCAACTTCGGTAGCCATGGGACCACCGTAAGAGGCATGAAGGTATATGATTGTTCAACTCCTACCCAATGCTTATGTTCTGTAAGTCGGAACCAATCTAGAATCTGGACCATGTGGGTCGCCATGTAGTACAATAATAGATTGGGAACTCCCAGCCCCCCACCCCTTGGTCCGGAACAGCAGACTCCTGCTGAGATGATGTCCCTTTTTACCCCAGATAAACCGAAATATTTTGGAATGCAGAGATCTAAATAAGGAGTTAGGTATATACATTGGTAATGTTTAGAGGAGATAAAAAATTCTTGGTAAAATATTCATTTTAATGACCTATATGCGGCCGAGCCAGGAAAGGGTCAAAGAGGACCATCTGTCAGGATCCGAACCCAGGGATGCTTCGGTGTCTGGCTGCAGCTCTGTATACTGCGCCAGTTTAGGGTTTGCCTTTCACACTCAGTTGCATTCCTTGGACAAAGATACCTTGATACTTAGTATGTTGCTGAACCTTGAACTCCAGTCCCCTCCCATAAAATTCCTATTTAAGCCATGTCTCTAAAACTTCCTGTTGCCAGAATATTGTGCTTTGCAAATATCTTGCTACCTGCTACTGTTGTTACTATTGTGCTCTCCAAACTGCTACCTGTGTACCGACCCTTGGCTGCTGTTTAAATGACTACTCTGCCTCGCACTCAGTCTCCAACTTACACCATTGGCTACCGACCTCGGCTTTCGACCTAATTGCCTTTTTTTCTTATTTGAAGGAAAAGGAGGGTGTAGGTTGGGTTCAAAGAACCTGGGGCAGGGAGATGTTGAGAGCTGCCGACTTAGAATAATTAATTTTGAAAGTAGACATAGTGCCATACTCCTGAATTGTGCGAATGAGATTTGGGAGAGAGGTTGCTGGGTTAGTAATAACAAAAAATAGGTCATCTGCATCAGCTGCCACCTTATGCCCACGCCTATCTAGACGCAGGCCCTGTATATCTGGGTTAGAACGTATTGCTGTAAGTAACTAAAATAAGGGGAGACAAGGGGCAACCCTGTCTGGTGCCATTGGTGCCACTTCCCCATTTATTCTCACTGATGCAGAAGGGGAGGAGTATATGGCCTTAATCTATTCTATCATGTTGTTTCCCCCTCCCATAGCCTGGAGAGTGACTAACATAAAATCCCAATCAACACTGTCAAAGGCTTTTTCTGCATTGGTTGAGTGCAATATGGAAGGTTTACCCATGGACACAGCTGCGTGTATCCAATTAATGGCCCGGGAAGTATTATCTTGAGCCTCCCTAGAGGGCATTAACCCTACCTGATCAGAATGTACTAGGTTATGGATATGCTTTTGAAATCTGTTGGCTAAGAACTTGGTGAATAGTTTTAGATCCTGGTTTAAAAGTGAAATTTGCCTGTGGCTACTACACACCGATGAGTCTTTATCTGCCTTGGGAATCACTGTAATAAGTGACCGAAGAATGTCTTTTGGTAATGCGCCAACCCCGGTCAGTGAGTTAAAAGCGGCTACAAAATGTGGCACCAGCTCTGCTTCATACACTTTATAAAAAGGGAGTGAGAGGCCATCTGGGCCTGAACCCTTCCAGTTTTGGTTTGTTTTACAGCCGTGATCGGAGCTTCCAGATCCATCATAGCAGAGTGAGGTAATCTAGGTAAATTTAGCCCCTCTAAGTATTGGTAAATCCGCCCTAGGTTGTAGTTGCGTGTATCTGCCGTCAGGTGTAATTGACACAGGTTATACAGGGATGCATAATAATCTCTAAATTTTGAGCAATCTCCTTTACCTGGTAAATCTTTTCCCCCCTACTGGTGGACAAGAAGGGAACATGTGTGAACGTGCTCGTAGTCCTCGCAGTGCCCTTGCCAGTAGCCTTTCACATTTATCACCATATTCATAGCAGGACCTGTGACATTTAATAAGTGCTGGTTTAGCTTTACCCGGACATAATGAGGCTTGATTTGTCGTAGTATGGTCAGCTCTGCACCCACCTGTTTATCTAACGTATGTACAACCTCTAGCTCCTGCAGTCGTTTAAGGGTAGATGAGATCCCCGCTTGTTTTTTCCTCCTAATACTAGAGCCATGCCTGATGAGCAGCCCCCTCATCACTGTTTTTTGCACCTCCCAAACCACAGTTGGAGAACACTCTGGTATCACATTTCTTTCAAAATAACTTTTCATTTCAAAGGTCAACTCAGCAACCACCACCGGGTCAGAGAGAAGGGCCTCATTCAGCTTCCAATGCCAAGATTTAGGGGAGGCATAGGCCAGGGACATGGTGAGCAGAACCGGGGCATGGCCTGAAAACCCAATGTTCCCTATGCTGCATTCCAGTACCTGTACTAGATCCTCATGCTTAAGCCAAACATTATTTATTTTAGAATACATCCAGTGCAGGTGGGAGTAAAACATATAATCTCTCCCAGTGGGGTTCACAATCCACCAGACATCCACCAATTGATGTTGTTGCATATAGTGATTCAACTGATCTGGGGATCTGACTCAGGAAGGCAGTGCCGCACCGGATGTATCGATTTCAGGGTCTGGAGCAAAGGTCTCCCCCACAGAGCAATAGGCCCTCTGTGAATTCTCCTAGTTTCTTGAACATATGTTTCAAAAAGCGCTTTTGATGTACTTGGGGGAGCATATATAGACACAAATGTCACCAGTCGTTCTTCCAGAATTCCCTTCACCAACAACATTTTGCCCACTGATTACATGTCAATAAAATGCCAGAACACTGAGCCAGAGATCAGGATTGATACACCCCCTGACCCCCGGAGTCCACCGAGCCACAATGATAACCAAACGGGTACTTAAGGAATTAAGGAATTTTGTCTTGCTTAAAATGAGTTTCCTGGAGTAGCGCCACCTGGACCCGGAGCCAAGACAGTTCACCCAACAATGCTCAACGTTTTTCAAGTACATTCAGTCCCTTAACAAATGTCACCAATTTAATGCATTCCATAAGTTAGCACAGAAGTTGCCACAAAGTAAACTTGTTCTTGTATGGGTCTTGGGGGGTGGGGTCTAAAGAGGGGCGGGTGGGGGGTTGGAAGTGGGACAATTGTTTCCAGGGTCTGGGAGTAAAAAACGGGCTGGGGAAGGAGTGGGGTTTCGTGGGGTAATTAAGGCACCCAACGGTGTCAAAACTCAGATAACCTGAGAGGCCAACGTGGGTAAGAAAAACCAAGTGCAAATGTTGGGAGAAAGAACAATCACAACCGCATCATATCACTCAAAAACCAAATATTCAAATATTCATGGGTCATTACAACTTGGGCTCACATTAAATAGGCACTGGGCCAAGTATTGTGCAAAACAGAACAGTAGTATTATATGCTACTAATAAACCGCAGCATATAAGCAGCAATCGAGCAACCTGCATATTTAAAACCAGCAGGACAGCACAACATTTCAAAAAAACAGATATAGTTACCACGGCCCATCCTTGGTTGGGGTGGACCGAGCGTCTCTAGGGGTTCAACTCAAGTTCCTTGAGTAGACAAAAAAAGAGGAGAAACCACACATTCAGAGGAGAATCAGGTGGGCCATCTTGATGCGAAGGAGTGTGTCGATGTTGAGACTTCCTGGCGCCACTGTGGAGCTTGAGGAGTCGGGAGAAGACATGGCATCGCTGGTCAATCTGGTATAGATACTGTAGGTAAGTTGAAGGTAGCCAGTAGTGAAGGTAGATCCGATGCAGAACAAAAGATTGCTGACTTCCCATCTTTATGCGTGGTGAGTTGGAATGGGAAACCCCATCGGAAGAGATTTCCCGTTGCCTCAATGTAGCGAGAAATGGCTTCAGGGCTTTGCACAACATTAGCGTGTGTCGAGACAAGTCCTGTAGTAGTTGTATCTCACAGCCTTAAAAAGTGATAGGCTTTTGCTTCCTTGCTGCCCGCATGATGGATTCTTTGACTGCAAATGCGTGGACCCTACATATAACATCTAACGGCCTGGACAGATCTGGGCTTGCAGGGAGCATGGTGGGAAAGGCACCATCTTGGAAGGAGGGGAACCCTAAGACACGTCCTCCAAACTGCCCATTTTCCTAAAAAATGCACCGATTTCACGTGACTGGTGTGTCCCCTTGTGCTTCCAGTCGCCTCTCTGTGAACGGCGAACCATGATTTGGCCGGTTTGCAGAACGAAAAGTGCCAGTGTGAGGTGCAAGACAGGGAGCTGGAGAAAAAAAACCTCTTACCCGTTCACGCGTCCCCCCCAAGAGTAAACAATTTTATTACATATGGGGCCTACAAGGAAACCTTATCAACAGACAGACCTTTGCCATTAAGGCTGCCACATGAATGACTTAATGCGGCACATGTGCAGAATGTTGGAAGAAATGCAGAGTCAGGAAGGACCACTCATGGCTAAGTATTAGACCAAGTGGGCATCATAGAAGTGAAGGTTTGCCATAAAGCAGTGGTCCCCAATGTTTTGGACCTCACAAACACTAAATGTATGGACTCTTCCAGAGTGATGTCATGATGCGAGAACCCTCCCACATTGGTGGATGTCTGGTGGATTGCGAACCCCACTGGGAGAGATTATACGTTTTACTCCCACCTGCACTGGATGTATTCTAAAATAAATAATGTTTGGCTTAAGCATGAGGATCTAGTACAGGTACTGGAATGCAGCATAGGGAACATTGGGTTTTCAGGCCATCGCAGGTCTCAGCCTGCGTGTCCAGAGACACAACCTGCCCACCCCCCGAGCCTGCGATGCATACGGGGAACATGGTCTGCGGCTCTGCCCTCCCCCCAGCAGGGTCTTTCTCCTGACCCCACTGAGGGGTGCACCGGCCAGAGCTGTGGCCCACCTGTCAGACGGCCAAGCACATAAACCACTCAAGGTGCAGATTTGTTTTTACTGTTTATAAACAAAGCAAAGGATCATGTAAGTTAGTAAACAGCCAGACAAGACTGTAGCTTGTTGCTGAGAGAAGCATTTTATCTCTGTGATCGCTCAAACATCCAACATAGTGCATTCATCAGCATTCTGAGCTTCATGCCGTTTTTTGTTTCTTTTTAAACTGTCTGTGGAATTCTTTATGTTTCTGCTGCCAATGAGGTGGGAACATAAGAAAAGCACCTTGGGCTTAAATTAATTAGCTGTGTAAAGGTTAAACTGGTGCTGCATGTCATTAGAAAGTTCATTTCACATCTAATTAGCTAAGAGCAGTTTCTTCCTCTGAACTGGAAATCCACAGTGAAATGTAAAATCAACCCACAGGGAACCATCTGATTCTCACATACACAGGTTTAAAGGAGAATGGTATTGGAGGGAGTGCAAAGGAAAGAATGTTTTCACATGCTTAGATACAGTGCAATGTGTATTATGATCTACATGGCTGTATGAGAGATGTGGCCCTAAAGCTAAACCATTAAGAGGGCCCCTTTCCTCAGTTATTGCACGGTACAAAATACTACTGAGCTGTAGCTATGTGCATAGGGGCACTTTAGCAAAGCCATATGTAAATATTTGTGAGCAATGGGCTACATTAATATGTAAATTTGCAGAGCCAGACAGCAATGCCAAGACTAGTGTCCTGACTTTTCTCTTCTGCAGTTATGCATGAATAGCTTGGTCACCTTCCTGCCCCCTGCCAGAGAAGAAACAGCAGCTCATTCGTCAGTTTGTGAGGCTTCAGCCTCTGAATTTTGCTGCATAGAGGACACCCAATGGGCTCAGATTTAATTGTATACATTATACCAAAAAATCTGCTCATAATAAACTTCAATAAACTTTAAAATTATACGCACTAGAAAAAATAAGCTTTTTTATTAATATACAAGGTCTTTGATTCTCAAAAACGATGTAGAAACATCCACATTGGTTGCTTAAAATTAAGAATACGTGGAGTAGACACAAAGTGGTTCCAAACTCCTTTCATTCTGTTGAATGGGAATGTTTGGAAGTGTGGTTGAGCTTGCAGCAGACAGCAGGTGTCAACCACAGGTCTGAAAATGCCCCAATTCTTTTGGTCATCCCCATAATATGCCATTTATAACCCTTTCCTGTAAACATAACACCAACCCTCTCTGTAACCCTTGCACTATGATTTCTTTAACCTTAAACCTTCCATTAACCTATCACTATCCCTCACACCATTAACACTTCTGTAATCCTAACCCTTCCTGCGACCCTAACACTAAGTTCACACTAAGCCTCCCTGTATGTAAAGTACACCTTTCAGGAAAGAAGTATAGTGGCTGCCATCCACTGACCTAGAATGGTCATGCTGTACACAAGTGTCAGAACTCCTTATCTCAATACTTATTTCAGGTCAGTGACTTTATATGTTCTTATAACGGAAATTAGAATTAGCACTTTCACATGGGTGCGTTATTCTCTTTTCAGTACCTTGGAGGGATCCAGTCCTTCTTGGGCCAAGAAAACCATTGCTAACCTCCTGTCTATGGAATCTTCTATTTTTGGTTTTTGTGACCATTAAAACTTTAAATTAGTAAATAATTACTAAATTGATGTGCCAATGCTTGAAGAATGGCAAATACTTCTGTATATTGATGGCCAAAAATTTATTGCATGGGAGCTGAGTTTTAAACTTAAAATGTGAAATGAATTGATGATGGATATTGCACACTGACAAAGCAGATATGCTATTAATTTAGCACTGGTCACAGATACAGACACAAGTTTATGACATTTTCTGTTTCCGGAACGCAGGTAGTGAGGCTGAAAATGGCTCTACACGGTGAGCTCAGATCTGTCATCCAAATCAAATGATCACTGATGTGCTTTTAAACCATAATATCTACCGAGGCGATAGTTAATGTTTTCTTTAATGAAAAGGGGAAATTTGGCATATAAGAAAAGCGTTTTTTGTCTACATATAATGTGTGTATTTATACACATATATGCCTCATAGATCACACTTATTACTTTTCACCTTTTTGTAATGAAAAGGTCTCTATGATATGGATTCCCCTCTCTCCAGCAATATCTAACGTGACCAGTCCTATCAGCTGTATTATCCATCTTCAGAGAAGAAATTGCTTTTGAAATGAACAGCACAGAAAGCGCACCGGTGAGCCTGTACAGGGGGTTACAGGGGTAATGGAATTCTCAGATACCGAGAAGGGCCAACTATTAACTCTTCGCATGGCTTATCCAATATTCTCAGCTGTGCCATAGATATTAGAGAGAACGCATTTCACAGCTTCTTTGAAGATCTTGGCACCTGCCTTTCTCCACGGCAGCAGCGAAGCAATTCTTTTGCTGCCAGGATGGGAGGGGGGTTTCATCTCTCCTTCTGTCTGCACCCACATACCAGGAAGTCTCACATCCTCCTTCAGATGCTATTCTGAGACGTGTAAGGATCTCCCCAAGCATTATATATATATATATATATATATATATATATATATATATATATATAAATCACAGGTGACATGAAAATAAGAAAAAAGCTCATTTTTGCTGTGAATTATAGAATTGCTGATGCTGTAGGACCTGACCTTAGCAGAGAGATCACTGCTTCCCCATGGAGAGGAAAAGCCACATGTCTGCATGCAGGCAGAGGACAGGCTTTTCTGCTCTGTGGCTGCTTTAGATAGAAAATGAACTGTAAGACATTATGATGTGTACACTTCCTAATGGCTGTCTGTGGCTCGGTCCTTATCTGAACGCCCCAGAAGATGACATCAGTAAGAGAACGGGTCAGCTTGGGTGCTAATGCAGTGGTGGATCAAGCATGAGGCATTCTTTCATTCCGCATTCAGAGGTTTATGAAATTTTACTATACTACAATAGGATTCTTTTGATACCACAAAATTCTGAGTTTGTATATGTTTTTTGGACATATTTTTTTTAATAAATTACGGTGAGTAACCAGATGTGAGTATAAAGTACAGAATATTTTCCACTTTTAAATGTCCTTCTTGATATTTAACACACAGAATCTATTGTTTATGCTTACTGACGCTTCTGATGACCCCTGCTATGAGTGACTGTCCTGCCAAGAATTACAGAAACAAAGCATCAAAGACTAAATGAAGAACAGAGCTGTGGTCAGTAGCTGTAGCAAAATCAGTAACTTTGCCAGTCCAAAACAGGAAAAAGAATTGTACAACCAGCCTACTATTACAAACTATCACAAACATTAAAAATATAGTAGGCAACTAGAGTAGTGGGTGCTTTGTACCTGTAAAATATCTAGCCATTTGTATCTGCTTTAAAGCCTAGTAATATATGTGATTGGCTGTTCCACTGGGTGCTCAATATGCCAAGGGGGCATAAATAGAGTACTGGTGCATGTGCTGAGAAAATAGGTTTAAAATGTTGAAATATTCAGAAAAAGCCATGGATGAGAAATAAACAGCAGTAGCAGTAGCAAAAGAAAGTGCCAGCAGGGATGGTAGTAAATGGATCCAAAAGCAACCCATGGTATGAGGACCGGGGGGGGATGTGCAGATAAGGAACTGACCTCCATTGAACGAACAAGAACAATCACTGAACATTGGCTAAATTTAATTTCTGCTTGTACATCTCAGAAGAAGAAGTGAAAGAAAGTGAGATAGCAACTCATCTTCTCTATTTCAAAGTATTACTCTTCTTTTTATATACCTATCTACAACTCATAGGAATGGACCTACTTCTACATCCTAAATTTCCATATAGAGCAGCCTCTCTCAACCCTTTAACATGGGGGAACTGAATAACATTCAGGTCTTAGGGTAACCCTACTATATTTGCTATATCCACCACTCACAGTACATTAGCTTTATGATCAGTGGGAAGAATTCTTCTTACATTGATGGCCAATGGGAAGAATGTCACCCCTAGAGATAGCAAAAAAGATCAGTAGTGTCATTTTAACTGACCTCACCTGAAAACTTACTTTCTGATCCCTTTCTTCTACTATTTTAGTATTTTTAGGTTACTATTTTCTTTACACAGAAATGTTCTTACTATATATAAAATGAAAAAAAAATGATTGAAACATTGTTAGGCTGTGCAAAGTTCCACTTCTTCATTTTCTTCTTCATTTTTGTGTTCAATTCTTTCATTTTATGTTTCTAGTTCCCTGTTTAAGTTCATTATTTTAAGGTTTCACTTCAACTAAATGGTAAAACTAATAACAGTCCAAATTGGTACTAAAAGAAATCAATTGCCAATAAATTTATAATAATGGCATATCCTACCAAAAAAACAGTCAGGAAGCACAGAACTAGAGATAGAAAATGTGGAAGACTGGAATATGAGGTATTTATTCTGTCAACATTTAGAGTCTCCCTGATGTCTAGCTACTGTTTTTACTTGTTTAGGCCCTTTTGTGGTCCATACAGTTAGCTGCTCCCGGACACACAGCAAAGTAGTGTTATGCAGGTCTATGCATTTGCATGCTTTGCCCTTGTGTTTGCAGTGGCAATGTGGCCCCTCTACTAGAACCAGAGGAAAAGCAAATATATGGCCAGAAGGAATATGTTACTTCCAGAAACCTGCTGCAACACCATCATAACCTAACACAAAGGCAACCATGTGCAAATGCACAATGTGGTCCCCAGTAGCTCCTATACAGTTGAATGGGATGGTTGGGAGCACAACACAATATTGGTAACACATGGTACAATATTGTGGTTTAAAGAAAGTCTGAAAGCAGCCTTAACTTTTTGTTCCATATGCCTAAAAATGCATCTCCTGTCATGACCAGGGTCCTTGACTTATGGTTCAAGTTAATTTTAGGGACAAAGAATTATACACAACTAAGTTAGTGTTGCTATATCTTCTGCTTCCTAAAAAACCCTTAGGTTTTGTCCATACAGATAGCTATGGAGGTCATAGCGTTTTTGAAGCCTAGGGAATGCTAAATAGGAGATGCACATAGAAAATGAATGGACATAAATTGCTGAATAAACTCTAACCACAGGTCTTTAGGGAAACCCTTTTCATAATTACTATATAATAACTCACAATACATTAGTGTGGTCAGTGAGAGGAATGCATCCTACAATGCAAAGCAATGGGAAGAATGTTATCCTTATAGACATCTAAAAATGTTCATTTGTGTTTTTTAAACTGACCTGAGAGTCATATAGTGATCATTGTTCAAGCAATCTCTAGCAACCTCTGGAGGAGCCCTGGTTGAGAAGCACTGCCATAGAGTATAACTTAAGTGACAGCTCTGAGTTGTGGCTACTGGGGTTTCTCACACCACATCCAAAATAGCAGCCCCCTGTCTACAGATGGAAGGCTTTTAGCCTTATCAACCCAGAAATACCCTATGCCAAAATCTAGTGTTCCCGCTGCCACTCACCCTTCCTACAATTATTATTATTTTGCCTTCCAGTGGTGTAGTCATGAATAATGGTCTAGGGCAGGGGTCTGCAACCTGCAGCTCTGGAGCCGCATGCGGCTCTTCAGCCTCCTTGTTGTGGCTCCCTTCAGCTGCCGCAGGTGTTCTATCTCTCTATCCGGTGTTCTAATGAAAAAAATCTACCAGTGAAATAAATCTACCATGGGGCGTGTACAAATGGGTGTGTACAATGACATCCCCCTCCTTTGAACCCCAATTCCTCTGGAATGGGGCGATGTACAAAACCAAAAATGTAGGTGCAAGTGGGGGACACCTGTGACTAAGACCCCCTAAAATTTAATTGTTAGGCTATCATCAGAACATAAAGAACTCTGCCCATCAAAAAAATCTACCGTTACACATTGCTGGAGGCACCTGAACCCCAATTTCTCTGGAACAGGAAGGGGGTACAGGTGAACAAAATTAGAGGTGCAAGTGGGGGACACCTGTGGCTAACGCCTCCTAAAAACTCCACCCATCAAAAAACCCCCACCCTGTTACACATTGTTCGAGGCTTTTAGCACCTAAACCCCAATTTATCTGGAAACGGGGGTACAGGTGAAAAAAATTTGAGGTGCAAGTACGAGACACCTGTGGCTAACACCTCCTAAAAATTCATAAAAACTCTGCCTATCAAAAAAATCTACCCTGTTACACATTGCTGGAAGCATCTAGCATCTGAACCCCAATTTCTCTGGAACGGGGGGGAGGCGGTACAGGTGACCAAAATAGAGGTGCAAGTGGGGGACACTTATGGCTAACACCACCTACAATTGAATCGCTATGGCATCGTCAGAAAATAAAGAACTCTGCCCATCAAAATAATCTACCCTGTTACACATTGCTGGAGGCTTCCAGCACCTGAACCCCAATTACTCAAGATTGGGGGGGTACAGGTGAACAAAATTAAAGCTGCAAATGAGGGACACCTGTGGCTAACACCCCTTAAAATTTCATCACTAAGGCATCGTCAGAACATAAAGAACTCTGCCCATCAAAAAAATCTACCCTGTTACGTTAGAAGCCTCCAGCTTCTAATGTAATAGGATGATACGTTAGAAGCTGGAGGCTTCTAGGGGCATAGTTCAGTGTTTATTTATTTCAAAGTAGGCTTACACATGCACACGTGTTGTAACAGGTAAAATTAAGAAAATAATAAAACTTTTAAAAGTTTATAAACTGTGTTATGTTTTGCAGCTCCAGACTATTTTTCTTTAGTGGAAGAGGAGGCAAAATGGCTCTTTTGATAGTAAAGGTTGCTGACCCCTGGTCTAGGGACAATATTGTATGGAAGATGCAGTTTCCTGAGGGAAGGGTAGGGATGGGAGGAATAAAAAGACAAATAATAATGTAGAAAAATAATGTTTGCAAAAGTCCCATACACCCACACTTGTGGTTTTGTGATTGTAAATTGCTTGGGAAAATGACTACAAAACAGAAAATGACTAGTAATAGATTTCCCCTAAAATTTAAAAATGAGGTATAATTGCAATTATTGCAAAATGTTCTGGTTTAGCAATGCAAAGTGAAACAATAAGACAGCATTAGATAAAATAAAAATCACAGCATTTAAAGTGGACCTTTCACTGACAAATGAAAGGACCTCTTTAGTACCCGTCCCGTTCCCCCAACACAAACGGTTTTAAAGTGGAACTAAAGAAATTGTGAGCAGGCAGACCATCACCTTCTGCAATAACAACCCTCAGGCCTGGTTTCCCTCAGAAACCTAGGTAGAGGTAAGTGTAAAAGATAAGTGAATTGGTTGTTTACAAATAACCTTTGGTTTGCCTTGGAAAGCCGACTTTAAACCTGAACTCCAGGCAAATAACAATACACAGATGAAACACATATATGGGAGCTGTTTTACCTGCAAGCTTTGCCTTCCAGTGGAGGGGATCTGATCCTTCAGTGCTAAAGATTCACTTTCATTTACAAGTCTTCTCCCCATGAGGTGTCTAGGCATTAAAAGTTGATTGGCTCCTTGTGCTGCTTTTACTCTCAACCTAATGACCACATAGCTGCATCTATTGGGCCTTTTATGTCTGCTTGGAGTTCATCTTTAAATTAGCATGGGCTGGCATTGGTCCTCTATTTACAATTCAGAATTCAGATGTATGACTATAGTACCAGCTTGACACTCAAACCAAACCACAACATACTAATACAACTAATACTAAAAAAAACAGCACCTAATATTAGGTAAATAAGTTAATCTGTATGCCCTTGTTTTAGGTAGTTCAGTCATTCTTACTGATCATAAAACATAGTAAGTGCACCACTTCTGTATATACTAACAGTGTTCTAAAAAATCGAGGAGAAATTAATAACAAATCAGTTTTGCAAAGACTGCCAATCATTTTCCCGATGTGAACTCACCAGTCACACCAAAAAAAAACTTTTGTGCCTTTTTTTGTGTCTTCATCCTATGTTATTAATCATCAGTTGGAGGATTATTTTACAGTATATCATATAAGGGCTTTTTTATTACATGTTGCGATCTATTTATATAAAAGATAAGCTAACATTCCCTCATATATTCCCTGATGGGAATTTAATACTGCTGTTGAAACACATGGACCTGGAAGATTCCCATGAGGGAGCAGTTTTCACTGTACCATAAGCCAGGATACCACACTCGTTTTCTTACTTGCAGGTGCAGTCACTTTCCTCCTCCTCTGTCTGCCATCTCAGTTATTGTCAGTGATGGTACCTCTGTAGGCAACCAGTATGAAAGACTAAGATTGAGGAATCTAACCTACTTACCAGTGTATAGGTGAACTTATTGATAGAAATTTCGGAGTGCAAGTACATTTTTTAGATTTAAATACATATATGGTCGTGTACCTCTAATTTTTCCCTTACTCCACCATCATTGTATCTAAACACAGCTGCTCCTGGGAGTGATGACTAGTAGTAGGCCAATTGCCCTTTTCGAGGGTATCATGCTGCTTCATTCCTGGGGAGAGCCCACCGCTGGACAATCAATAGGAATTATCCTTGTCACCTATGCAGTGACTTAGGTACCTGAAGAAGGACTCTCCTTTTCTGTAGGCAAGGTGAAAGAAGACTTCCGTCACACAATTATAGATTGGTGTGAATGTTCTAGGAATTTTACTGTACTCACCTAAATTTCATTTTTGAGCTAATGCCAATGATGCCAAATAGATGCCCATTTGTGAACAGCTCTAAGGAGTACACTGATCACGCATTAAGAAAGGTTTTCCTTAAAGTTCTCCCTTGAGATCAGTGTTCTCAGCAGCTACTGCCTACGTCCCCCCCAAACACCACATCTACGTTGGCAAAAACACTTGCTAATGGTATGAAGCTTCCTTCCTGCACACAGGGAAGAACAAATAGTTTTCCCATGACTCAAAGTGCCATTAGGTATTTATTTAACACCTATTTAGACAGACATCTTTTCATAGGCTGAAACATGAGCTTTGTCTATCAGAAATATTGCTGAATTTTTAAATGGAGGGTAGCGGTAAAGTATAGGTAAAGTATAATGTATAAGTAAAGTCAGTCTTTAAGTAAACATATAAAAACGTATTATTTCCCCTTTGACACACTGATCTGCCCTTTGCTCCAATAACAGACAATCCAAAGTCCCATAGTCAGTTATTAACCACATGAAGTAAAAACTTCCACTATTCTGAAGCCAGAAAGTTCTTTATTTTCATTATTATTCCAATCCATTTCTGTATTCTCCTTTTTAAAATATTATTCCCGGGCCCTCATGTTGATGTTTTGGTTTAAGTAATTTTTCAGTAACTGACTTGGAACAAGCATAGAGATAAGAGGTCTGATTTATTAAAGATATTTAAGATTGGAAAAAATAGACTATGGGAGAATCTGGATGATCCAGCAAACCTGGACTGAATCTGCTCCAGGATTGAAAACATTTACTAGCTAAAAGCAAATGATTTTAAAGCAATGAATTCCAGGTTTGTTGAATCACCTAGGTTCTTTTAGAATAATCTGCCATCTCCAGTATTGAAGTGCTTTAACAAATCAGGACCAAATAGTTTGGCACTTCTAGACACTTATTTACAACACTTTTCCAGTTTCAAGTAATAAAGTCAGACCCAGCTAGGCAACGAGCACCCTTTTGGAAGGTGTACACTTAGTGCTAGCCTAAGTCTTATGATTTCTACAAAGAGGATTCCAGTAAATGGTATGGGCTTTAGATTTCTAATAATTTGGATGCTCTGGTGAATTTTTTACTAATCAAATATATTAGTCAGTCCCACTACCTCAAATTTAAGTATAAATACTGAAACTTTAAACCCCCATACATGATCAGGTAGTTTAGGGACATTCAACAAAGTAACATACATTTAAAATTGAACTTTTATTTATGCATATATGAAAATTAAAATATCAGTACAAGACATGGGGTAAAATCCTGTACTGGCAAAGAATGACAAGGCAAAACTCTAGCCATCAAAAGCCATTGGGGATGAGCGAGCGAGAATATTAAGTTCGATCTTGCAGCGAATCGGGCCTTTCTCGCTTACCGAAAATAAGCAAGAACGGCCTTCTGATTTGTCGAGAGGTCAAGCTCTCGCCGAACAGGAGGATTTCCAGGGCTGCATGATGCAGCCCTGGAAATCCTCTGCGATCCCCGGACCTCAGAACCTCCTGACATTGTAATATAAGTATCTCTTACAAATGATACATTTGTATCTGTAACAAATGTATCATTTGTAAGAGATACTTATATTACAATGTAAGGAGGTTCCCCTTTGCTGTGCATCTTCTCTATGATTGCAGCTGTGGCTGCATTCGTTGAGAAGAGTGTGCATTCCCCGGGGCACTAGAGGTTAATTAACCCCCTAGTGCCCCAGGGATCGCAAACAGGGAGATTCCCAGAGCTGAATGCAGCTCTGGGAATCCTCCTGTTTTAATTTCCTTTTCCGATAGTTTCGCGAAATCGGTTTGCCGAAATTTCGCAGAACCATTGGAAGTTCGAGGAAATTTTTGCAAGAATGCCAGAGGCATTCTCGCTCATCCCTAAAAGACTTGGTGATGTGTTTCACCATCCGCTTCATCGGACCATATATAAATAGTGCAATTTTCATTAATTACAGGATTTTATACCATGTTTTGTACTGATATTTTAGTTTTTATTTATGTATACATATATATAATTATATATATATATATATATATATATATGTGTGTATGGTAGTTTGGTAAAAATTCCTAAACTATCTCATAAAAAGCATAAACTAGAAAAAAAGAAATCCCCAGAGCTCAGTTTTATTATGTTAAAAGCAAATACAGTGGTGCTTGAAAGTTTGTGAACCATTTAAAATGTTTGTATGAATGAGACCTAAAACATCATCTGTTTTTCAAAAAAGCCCTAAAAATAGATGAGCAAAACCTAGGTAAACCAATGAAACAAAAAATTATATTTGATCATGTGTATATTGAAAAAACATTATCCAACAACACATTTATATGTAACAAAAATAAGTGAATCATGCTCTCTGTATTTTGTGTGACCCCCCCCCCCCCCCCCTTGTGCTTCAATAACTGCAACTAAATATCAGTCCTGCATATCGACTTGGAGGTATTTTAACCCATTGCTCTATACAGAACAGCTTCAGTTCTTGGATGTTGGTGAGTTTGCTCTCACAAACTGCTGACTTTAGTTTGCTTTTTCACAGCATTTCAGGTGGATTAAGGTCAGGACTTGCCCATTTCAGAACATCCACTTTACTCTTCTTTAACCATTCTTCAGTAGAATGTTTTGTGTTTTTAGGATCATTGCCTTGCTGCATGAACCTCTGTCTCTTGAGATTCAGTTTACAGACAGATGTCTTGAAAAACAGGGCAAGATTAGCCAGTAATGGGGAAGATTTCAACTCTGGAAATATAGACAATATTGGTGACTAGTCATTTGCCCTTCATTTGCAAAGAAAAGCTTCCAGAGTTCAGTTCCTCTTTAAAGTTATTGTGGGGTTACGAGTTCTTGCAAGTCATTTTGTGCCGTGATACTGCAATAAAGGTTAATTATGAATCATTTATTTCTGATTAAATAGAATTAACAGGAAAATAAAAATACATCAATACTAGGTGTTAATTCTATGTATTTGCAGTCTATATCTTTTCATGGGATCATTCAAAGTTTAATAGTGAGGTAGTGTGTTGAGTGGAATGCTGACATTAAAGTAAACTGACCCATGTTGTCTATTTAAACAGCAAATATTCATTTTTACTGCAGTAAAAGTTATACATCATTATTTAATTTTCAGCCCAATTATAGCTAACATTCAAACAAGAAGCACTATCAAAGTATTTTGTTAATTAGTGTAATATACAAGTGTTGTACTTGAAAATGTACTTTTCAAAATTCAAAAAAAACATTGTGTAGTTGTGCTTTTCTGTAGCTGTACTATAGGAGCCTTAACACGTTTTAATTTTCCTGTTATCAGATGAGATCTTACAAATGTTACAACAGTTCACCATCTACCTTCTACACATCTTATCTCCAAATAGTTTCTATTGTAATGCAGGGATGCTGGATAATGTAGTCTATTGTTCTTTCTACTTTGAGTGTCACATGATCAGATATGATTGGCCCACTTGCTAGGAAATTTAGAGATAAGGGGAAATGAAAAGTAGTGCACTGTGCAAGCACATTTTTGCCAATTTCACAATCAGTTATCAACCTGATTGCTTTTAAAATTTTGCTATAATAATTTAATATTGTAATTTTAGATTTAAAATAAAAATATAAAATATATAAAACAGCAATCAAAGCAGATGTGTATTTTAATACATCCACTACTTTATGGGGGAACCAAGGACACATGAGAACCACATGAGAACTACGAAAGAATATT
Source organism: Pyxicephalus adspersus (assembly GCF_032062135.1). Classification (NCBI taxonomy): domain Eukaryota; kingdom Metazoa; phylum Chordata; class Amphibia; order Anura; family Pyxicephalidae; genus Pyxicephalus; species Pyxicephalus adspersus. The sequence continues at coordinate 22,403,505 of NC_092860.1, forward strand.
GGCTAGACTGGTGATATAAAGCTAGCTACCTACATAGTCTCTACCGTACTGTCTCATAAATTGACTCTGTATCCAGTTAATCTGACATTGCCTATTCCTGTTTGTTTTGATTGAAAAAGCTTTTTTCATTTTCTACATTTAAGGTTTTTTATTACAGCGCTGCATAATATGTTGGTGCTATATAAATACTGTTTAACAATATTAATAATACTAAGAATTTGGCCACTACATTGCAGGCACTCATTTCCATTTTGCAAGCTTTAGATAAGCAAAGAGAAATAAAATCTTAATTGTTTTTGTTTCAGAAGAACACAATTGCAACTAGCACCAGGTCTCTTTACCTGACAATCTTTTCTGGATAGTTGCCCTCACCCCCCTGCAATGGACACGCTTCAGTATCCCATACATGTCCGTTCTGTCAATCATAGTCCCTGTGCTATGACTCAACAATAATCTGCTGATTTCTCACTTGGACACAAAATCAAGCGGTGGTCTATGCCAAACACATCAGTTTGGGTCCCGACCGAAAGTTTAAGAAACACTGCTCTATAGTACCCCGATGGCTCCTTTACCACTAATAAGAAAAAGGTTAGGTTGGGGGTAAGGGGATGGGAAAAGTAATTTGGCCAGCACACACAGTAATTAGACCCTCCCAGAAAGGAAGCACAAGGTGGAAGGTGGTCATGTTAGGAAATTGACTCTCCTGGAGTAGTTAGATTTTCTATAAAGTTCTAAAGCACATTGCAGGCCAACAAAAAGCAACTTTTGTAAAGAAACAAAACATTAAGTAAGCATTTGACTGATTTGTCTGTACTTTTACCTGCAGTGTTTAAATTGATGAAAGGATCTCTTCTATGTTTTTATTGCACAATCAATCAAGACTAAAGTGTTATATATGAGCAGCATAATTCCAGCTAGCCTGGCAAATGTCGAATATAATTATGTCTGCCTTTGTATATGAGGTTTACTCCCTGAAGAACAATAGAACCCTCCATTCTTCAAGCATTGCATAATAGTTTGCTGTGTTTTCAGAATACATGGTATGCAAAGGTAAAATATTATGTCAAAGTGCCAAATTCCTTCCTGCTAGGACTTCCCGCATCGTTACTTTTAACTTTTCCTGTTTTTCTGAAAGCATATAGCTTTCAGTTGCCAAGAATGTTCTTGATGTCTCTTATAGGCAACAAATGGGCATTAAAACCAGTCCAGGAATAAAAAAAAATACCCTTGCAGTGGGGTTAACCCCCAGATAACAGGATGAATGTGCTCATATAGGCCTAGGGTAGATGTAAGGAGTAACTGTACTTACTTTATTGCCTTGCTCCAGCAAACTCCCCAGGACCCGTCTTTGCAGCCTCTTCATAAGTCACTCAGTGCTCAGTGCTACAGTCACAGGTGCTAAATTCATCCCCTAAAATGCAGGACAAATGGTCCTGCATTGTAAGGGAGGACAATGAGGGTCCATCCAAAACCTAGAAGTCTGATCGCATGTAACCCTTGCGGTGTAGGTGCATCGCCAATGCAAGAAATTCTTTTTTCAGATCCCAGAGGTAAGCCTTATGGATAATTTACCTTTTTAATGAGATTTTTACTGATCAGATTTTTATTTTATCCTTGCTATTTCAAACCACTTGAAGTGATATCAGGTTTCGTGAGCACAAGCAATCGTGTCACTCATATGCCCATACATTCCCTGTGAGAAAGGCCACCATTGTCATTTCAGGCTCCTGTTTTAGCTAAGTGATAGGTAGGATGTGCCCCCTTTATATGTCTGAATATCTTTGGATGTAGATTATGACTTATTTAAAGCCTATCTTACTAGTCACTCACTAACTTTGATGATAAAAATATTGAAGCTACCATTTTTTTCTTGATTTCAAAGGTGCAAACTCTGTGCCCATCATATTCTTTTTTTACCTGTAAATTGCATAAATGGGGTGAAAAATAATAATAATAATGTCAAAAGATAAAGGTCAGGTAGTTCCAGTATATTATTTGCCCAATTTAGGCTGGAAGAAATAATAAATAATATCACTTAGTTACTTGTGTTACTATTTAACAAGTAAAATAAACTAGAATGCATCCAGTGAAGTCTAATTCTCCAAACACATTTAAGATCATTAGCTCTTTAGGTAGTGAAGGCTGAATTAAGATGACAAATCTGATCTGTATCATTAAAAACTAAGCCAACAAATCATTTCTTTCTGTCCTCACTCGTTCCTTTAAAGTGTAAGTCGGGTTTGCAGTATTTAGATTACCATGCACATAGTGTACTCTTAAGCTTCTGACCTTCCAAAACTTGGCATGTAATGAAATGCAATGGTCTGCTTAGCAGCAAGCATGACAAGGGTCTCTGATATATTTTTAAATAGGTAATTATAGCAAGCATTGTGTCATATTAGCACAAGGTTCCTAGTGCTGGAGGTCATAGAAAAATATTCTCAAATTAAAGAGCACATTGACATAAAGAACAGACTCACCTCATGTGTTGGGATCCTCTGCCACAAAATTTGTTCCGGATCATGGCAGTCTTTTCTCTGTAACACACAATCCATACAGCATGGTCACCAATGTGCCCCAGCAATAAAAAATGTATTTGATGCTCTAAATCTACATAGCCAGGGTAAATTTATTTATTAATTATGAACTGCAGCAATGGCATTTTGTGGCTCTCCTTCTAGGTAGTAAGGGTTTTGTCTGGGAATAGGGGTTTGGTAAGTGAAGAACAATTACCTTATTACTTGCTCCCCTGAAAGTTGCCAGCTCCTTTCCATTCCTAGTATTCATGTTGGCCCTCGACGCTCCCATCTCTGGTCCTGCATGGCACTTAATGATGTTGAATAGTGGATGACCGCATAACCAGAAAATAGAAGTGGATTTGTGGGACAGGTTGTCTGGTGGGGAGACAAAACCTGTTGCATCAAGCAATAAAGTAAGCTTTCTATTTAATGACTGACTGTAGCTCAGGGCCATTAGGTTGATGTGAATTCCTGGCAACCAAGTTAATTGTGTTTTTTCCAGGAAAAAAATAGTTTTCTATGTGGGTCAACAGTCTTTGCAACAGCATATTCATTCTTTTGTGAATTCATCCAGCCACTTTACAATTGGTCATTATTTTACAAAATAATTGTCTCCTTTAGGAATGAAACAAACCAAAAATGAAAAAACCAAATCCAGCCAAAATGTTACTATAGTATTGGATAGAATAAAGAATAGCTAGATGCTATGTCGATGGAAAGATTTAATTCAGATGGACAGCATGATGAGTAATAGTAAAAGTAAAGGAAAAAAAAAGTAAAGGAACTTGCACAGCAGGCTGACAACGCTGCTGCTCATTTCACAGCAGTGACTTACTGTTGTCAGCCTGCAACAAGAAGTCCTGTTACTTAAATGATCTCCATGTAAGAAACTTTACAGATGTAGTGATGTTTCCAGTTCTACAGTCAGTGCTGTTCTGTCTGGAGGGCAGAGGGAGGAGGATGAGCAAGTACCCCAATGAATCATCCTCAATAGTAAACAGTAACATTTGTAAGGCTAGGTACACATGTGCAATAATTGTTGTTAGAAATCAAAGGACTAACAACAGATAAACAATTATGCACAATTATTTTGAATCGTTATAGTGCATGATACTGTATACGCTGTAAAAATACGATCGTTCAAATATATTCCAGCAGTTATGTACATATAGAGAACTCTCTTCCCCATTACTCACTTTGAAATTTTTACAAAGAACAAGAGGGCACTCTTTGCGTCTGGAGGAAAAGAAGTTTAAGCTCCGGATAAGGAAGGGATTCTTCACTGTAAGGTCTGTGAAAATCGGCTCCCTTAGGAAGTAGTTTCAGCAACTACTATAGATTGCTGGAAAAAGTTGGATGCTTTTCTAGAAGCACAGAATATAACTTGGTATTAAGGCTTTAAAGTAAAAATAACAGTGATTGTTGATCCAGGGAACATCCGATTGCCTCATGGAATCAGGAAGGAATTTTTTTTTCCCGTTGAAGCAAATTATACCAGGGTTTTTTTGCCTTCCTCTGGACCAACTATGTTATAGGGTTTTATATCTGGGATATGTTAATTTCCCTAGGGGTTGAACGTGATGGACTTATGTCTTTTTTCAACCTAACCTACTATGTAACTATGTAATTATGTACACACACTAGATACGATCATTTTAACGATACAGGAAGTGACGTGTACCAGGCAAGTGTATCACTGAACACAATAGATATTGAATGATTGCTCTCAAACTGATCCGCCAGGATGATCGTTTGTTTCCAGCTACATCCCTCGTTCATCGGCGTCACTGTGCACTTTTTTTGTTTCGATTATATCCAACGATCACTTGTTAAACATTTGTTTCCAATGACAATTATTGCACGTGTGTACGTAGCCTTAGCTTCTGTTGTTTCCGCATAGCAGATTCCTAAACAATGTCAGTGAACGGTTACACTACATTAGATTTCTGTCCATACAATGCTTCAGAGTTTATATTTAATTTGGCTACCGTTGAGATTCACAGAAGCAGATCCTTTAAATGTAGAGGATAAATATGGCTGCCCTTATGTACCTATACAACTGCAAACAATTATTGGGAATCAAGTTTTCAAAACACATGAACTGGTAAGCAATTTTTAATATGACTGTCTACTATACTTCCCCCTTTATAAAAACATCTATAGAACAACAATTTAATGTAAATGCTTTTATAAAAGATAAAATCATCGTTATTTTGATATTTGCATTACAAATACCTTGCCGTTTAAAAACTCAGCAATGCAATCTCTCTCTGGTTTTCCTATTCCCCTCTCTGTTGAGTTGTGCTCTGTACAGACTGAGACAATAATTAAGGATGAATATGACATCAGTCAAATCACAGTGGCACATGCTGAATACCTAGAACAAATAGCGACATCATACATATTAATCTGTCCTTCTGTATGCCCTAGATTGATAAGAATTATTTGTTCTGTTCATACTGTATTGTTTTTTTACATTGACACATCATATTAATGTATTTCTACATGTATGTATTTAATAATATTCAATGTATTTAATAATATTCAACATTGCATATAAATATTTATATCTTTTACAGAGATAAATATGTTCCTTTTATCAGTTCTAGATATTGCCCTTGAAAATATGCCCCATTCCTCCCCCCTGCACACCTCTCTCTGCCTCTAATCATGCTCTGAGAAGGGGACATGAAGGTGACACAGATGATGCAGCTCTGCCAGCAAGGGATTAATTACCGACCTCTCAGCTAGCTGGTGACACAGTCTCGAGAGGGGGAGAAGGGGCTCAGATCAGAGGCTCTACCTGCCTGGGAGGCAGAAAAGCGACGTGCGCAGCGGTTTATTACAGGCTCCTGTGTCCTACATAGCCACGCTAATGCTTCCTCTCCATGCACTGATGGGTGAAAAAAATATATTACACTCTAAATACCACAAGGGATATAGATAATAACAACATTTGTCAGATAATCTTGGATTAAGGCAGTATGTTTGAAATATTTTAAATATACATCCTCCAAAGATGACGTCCCTCGCTGCTGTAGAGCACGTGGTTTAGATTACACTAAAAATACCAAAAATATGATGTTATTTTATTTAATCTGCGTACCATTGCGGGGTAATCTCTGGACTGAGAAGATAATAAATAGCGTTTACAGATGGTTATCGGATCATTGCGTGTTAGTACTTAATAAAACACAGCTAAACAAACGTAAAAAGTGGTCAAGCATTTAGTAACTAACAGTAAAAAATTCCAGATCATGAAAGTCTTTAGTCCTTGAAAAATAGCCAAATGTGGTTTTCCTTCATTATATTTTTTATTAAGAACAAGAAAGAAATTACAATAACAATCAAATGTAAGTGTAAACAGGGGAATACCATAACAATAAGGAAAAAATAAAAGTTACAAAGTAGTCAGGAATGTGGGTCTGGATGAGACAATGTAAGCAGAAAATCTGGATACCAAAAAGTACAACAGTAGGCAATATAAAAATATATGGGTACGTATTGTCCTTAAGGTTACAAACAATGGCATAAAAAGAAGTCAATATGAGTATAAAAACAACAAGAACATTTTAGGAGCTAGACTTAAACAAGGTAAAATATAATAATAACCCACAGAGAGACAAAGGGATACCCTATGTCTCAATCTCCAAGAATAATTTAAAAACAGATTTAAAAAAGGGGGGAGGGGGTAATGAAAGCAGAATAAAGGAACAAGAGGAATACATCCCAAAAATCACATCCAGAAAATCCATGTGTGACAGGGGGTCAGAGATTAAGGGATATTCGACCCAAAGAGAATGACAGAAAGACCTCTACCCATGGTTCCAAAATTTGCTGAAATATATTCAGTGTGTCCTCCTATAGAGCAAAAGCTTTTCAAAGAACATCTGAGAAACTTGTTGCTTAAACTCTCCTAAGAAAAAGCACTCAATTTTTTGTTGTTCTCCTTGCTGCTGTAGACTTGAAATCGTTGGGAATACATAAAGTAGGTCTCTGCAAAGAAATGCTTCTGGAGCTAGGAGTAAATCCCTGTACCCTACTAATTTTCGAGTATACCCTCTACTAGAAAGCATGGACTATAGTGTAGTCCCACCAAACATGCAGAAAGGTTCCCATTTCTGTACAGCCCCTGAATTACTTGGACATGCGAGTGGGGACCACCCTTGATATGCCCCAAATTACATAACTCAATCTGCTTCCTACTCCTTCTATGTACCATGTCATACATTCAACTCATCGCATAGCATGCACAAGTCGATTGACATTTATGACATTCATTTTGATGCTCCAATGCAATGCAATGCAACCCTTAGTATGCTGTCATGTATGTTGTGATAGCTTGTTTTGAAAGTTTTGATTCAATGCCTATCTCTTCATTTGAATAGACTGCCTTAACACGGGTGTGTTAACAGGAGTTAACGTGATGCCCTAGAATGCCAAGCTCTGAAGTGGCCCATAATATCACAGCGAACAGTTTGTAGTAATTCTGTCTTTTCAAAACAGAATAATGAGCATAGTGAAGGGAAATATCTGTAGTAAAATATTGTAACTAATATGACAATAGAGCCCAATGACAATCAGATACTCATTGACAATGATAAAAAAAAGATCCCACAATGGAAACACCATGCACTATTCCAATCCAGCAAAATTGTTACCAATCAATTAGTTTGCAGCAGTGTTTCCCCCAGCAGATAAAAAAGAGAGTAGGTTTGTACATAAAGAAATAATTATAATTTAGGCTCAATTCACAAAGCTTTTCACAAGGATAAAACATTTTTTTCTCATTTGGGCTAGAAATAACTTACTGTTTTGAAAATGAGTGTCCCTTGTTCTGGTGTTTTATCTTTGCAAACTGAGTCTATTGTCTTTTAGTGGTACATAAGGTTGTATCACCAAAACTGAGATAATTTGGAAAAGCAGCAGGTTGTCTTTCTTTAGATAAGAACAACTTGAACAGAAACCTATAAACACAGAAATATTAACATAGCAGAGGTTCCTTAATGGCAGAGCTGGACAGAGTGATAGCTCACATGGACATTTATTGCTTTACAACCACATGCCCAGAAGCTACAAGTAGTGCCTGTATTATGCAGGAGTGGTTGACAAATGCTGATAACCGCCCATTAAATTGCCTGTAAATGCTCATTTGTTTTGAATAAAGCAAGCAGTCTGTGTAAGCCTTAAAGTTATTCTCAGTAGGCTTTTATGTTGAGAAGCCAGTACTTGACTGGCACCTGCTTATGTGACATTTCTTCAGTTCCATTGCAGTCTGCTCTCCTCTTTTCATACTCTGCAGCAGTGCTATGTAACATGTCTTTTATTTGTTGTGCTGTAGTTCTGTTCATCCACCCTATGGCAGACATAAAAGGTGAAATTGGTTAAGACAATGGCTTTAAAGGGTAATACCATCCTAAATGAATATGTAGTTCTGGTTTGCTGAATCATGCAATGTTTGTAAATTTCTTTGGGACTCAAGTGTTAAAATGTATATGCAATATAATGTTTACAGTTACAACTACAGAAAGATGTATGAGTCTCTAAGAGGAATAAAACGAAAGCTTTACCTAAAAAAGTCAAAGGGCAAAGGACTGGTCACCAGTCGTGCCTGTGGTCTTGTTCATCTGATCTTTTGGATGATCTCACACTGTAGGTGTTATCTATAAAACATCAGGCCCTTCTTTGTAAGTTTGGGTAAATAGCATGATGGGGAAAAGCCATAAAATCTAGTAGGTAGGGAAAAGTGAGTGATATGACCCAACATTATAAATCTATGACGGCCAGTATTGGTTGGGGTGATTTATTTAAGTATAAGAGCTAATTTGCTATTATGGGCAATAGAATTTTGCCTGCAGCTTCTGAAAAAAAATTGCTACAAACAAGACAAATCTTGTTTCCAGCAGTATGGACTAAAGTCACCCAAAGCTGCATTTACATCCTGCTGTATTGTTAACTGTTGGCATCATAAGTCAGGTTGTTTATTTTAGCTAGATGCAGAGCAAGTCTTATGTCCTTAGTGTCCCCTAGCAATGGGTAGAGACAACTGGTTTATAGCAAAGCAGAATGTAGGTACTGCAGGCTGAAACCATTGTCTCATGCAGTTTGAGCTTTATTTACTGTATCTTCAGCAAGTATGAGACATTTTCAGGGGCTGCAAAGACAAGTAAAAATGTATGTCAGTTGGAAGGTATAGCTGTCCTTTAACCAGACTGATTGGTTGGCCAGTATGGCCAAAATTGGTGCTGTAAGCAGACGATCTGACAATTTCCACAGAACTAGAGCAAAGAATATTGCTACCAAAATAATTTTTTTTTACTGTTCCATGTACTACAGATCACAAAGATATTGTTTATCTCCAAGTCACTTGATTGTGTTAAACGTGGCACACTTCTACAGTTTGTAGAAAACATTTTAACAGCTGCATTGAATCTTGTAGATAATGCTTGAAATGTGTTTATGTGTTGAAGTAACAATGTACAGCTAATTGTGGCACACTTACAGAAAATTTCTGGAATGTACACAGATGTAGTTACATTCTTTAGTTAGGTGTGTCTTGGAAATAGTTCAGCCTTTGGTAAATATACTAATGGTGGAGCTGACAGGAGGACTTGAAGTTTAAACATCACTAATTCTTGACTTTGAAAAATAACGGGATGTGGGTCAGTTGCTTAGTATTATTGGAAAGATATATTTGCACATTATTTAAAAAATATGATTTGCACAGTTTGTTAGAACACATGTTGCTAAATGGCGTTACCATAAGTGTGTCTAATTTAAAGAGACCCTGGCACTAGACAAATTAGATAGTTAAACACAGACAATCTGTCATTCTGTATTTCAGATACCCACAGAAGCACTGATGAAGCACTCTAATATTTCTAAGATATCAAAACTAGAAATCTGATACTTTCTAAGATATTCATTCTCAACCAGGAACCTTACAAAAATTCTGTTGACTGTTAGGGGTTTCTTGAGCTTTGTCTGATTGACCTTCCACCTTATGGTACCTTTATATTTTAACACCATTTTGTCAGAACTGGTAGATGACGCAAGTGATCTTTTTGGTTGTCTAGAAGGGTAGCATATTGATTATCCCTTCAAAAAGCATTTGTATCCTGATTAACACCATAACAGGGGCATTCTTCCCAACAACCCCCAAATACATAATTTTATCAAGGATTTCCCGAGACCATCATTCTGAAGGATCTTTGCAGGTCTTGTGAAATGTGTATGCCTGGCAGATACAAAAATGGCCCATAGTCACTTCCTCCTACATGGTGCCTAGTGTGGCAGCTTAGGGTGAGCCATTTGATTGCTACCTTAAGGGATGGGAGCTATACAAGGATAGGTCATCCTTCTTAGCCCTGACATGTCTCTCAGAGAGCCATCTATACTGCCATCTGCTCTTCACCAGCGTTCTTGCAGACCTCTGTACCTACCTTGTGATGCCTGGGCTCTTCTTTGTGGCTGTGTTACCCACCCAGCCGCAATGTCCTCCTCCTCCCACCAGAACTGGTGCTATCAAGCCTCCTAGTATGATGGCATGATAGATACAGCATTGCAGATCACCTAATGCTGACAGACTTTTTAGTCTTCATGGAACTTGCTGATGGATTTAATATTTCTCAGTCTTTCCAACATGACCTTCTCCAGTAGGTACAAACACGGTGGACTTTTTGGCATTTCTGACTTTTCTGTCAATTAAAATAGATGTAAACATGCTAATACAATTAATTTGTAAGTTTTTTTTTTTAATTTTCAGCTTTTAATAAAATAATACCTAGTGATCCCGGCTAGAAGTCATCCATTAAGTGCATACAGATAGGAAGTAGCTGCAAAGATGCTGAAGGAAAATAACATCATCTGTCATCTGAGGAATGTAATTAGAGAGAGAGAGGATCAGATTCAGAGTTAACGGTTCCAACTGTAGCAGTTCAGGATGGAGGGTCTGGACATCCTTCCCTCTGCCCTGCTGACATCACTGTCTATTCATACTCAGTAATGTCACCAGGGAGGGTGAGGGTGGCAGAGTAGACCCAGTGTTAGCCAAGTATTGTGCTGCCAACAGCTGTGAGTGAAACTGAAGCTCAGGCTGCTCATAGTACGGGTGCCAGCCTCTGTCCTCATTTTGCCCTTATGGTAAGATGTACGAGTTTTTGGAAGGAGGGTTATTATAAATGCACACAAAGGATTGATTTATTCCCCTATATTTAACCCTTAATTATTTGTAAATTAATCTGATAGTTGTATTGGGGCATTGAGCCATATTATGTAGTGGCCTTCATGTACAGGAAGATCTCCAGGCAGCAAAAGCAAAAATAGCCAGCACCGAACTGTCAAAAAATGATGGATTTCATTGACAGGTGAAGTCTAAAGGGTACATTCCCATTTTCTTTATTTCATCACCCTCCCCCTTAAATTATTGGGTTGGGTTGATCTTTAGCCCAAATTCCTGTTTCTGGCAAAAGGTATCAGTAAAGTGTAGATTCATTTGTACTTTGCCTTGTTAAAAGTATAAAAAATCTTGTTTTTATGTTAATCACAATATAGGGTTCTATATTTTGCATTGTCCTGATGACACCATAGCCGTGAATGAATGACATAAATATATTCTCTAACTCCTTATTTTTGGACCCTTCTAATGTGGTAGAACCATGCACAATAACTTTCATGTATTCAGGCAACCCCTACCATAGTTAGTATATCCACAGCTCACAGCATATTAGCATTGTGCCAAGGGCAAAGAGTTTCACTTTAACAAATAGCCATGAAGATTATTAAAATTACCTCGGAGGAAAAAAATGCTCACTGTTCAAGTAACCCTTAGCAAGTTCTGGAGGAACCCTAACATTTCACAGAACTCTGGTTGAAAAGCATTAGTCTAACATATATTGGGGCAAAAGTCACAACTGATTGAATTGGTAAATTCTAACCATTGTTGTAGAAGATATGCCTGTACATATCAAGGACCCTCAAATGGTTTAAAAGGTCCAGTAGGAGTGACAATGCCCCACTGCTAAGTGTCAATGACAGTAATAACAGCACCTGCATTAATAATATTATTAGTATTTATATAGTGCCAACATATTATGCGCTGTACATAAAATTTATCAGCAAAGTTATAAAGCCTCTGCATTAGTGACCAGTAAGTAATAAATACCTCGGCATAGGTGGGAGTAAAATATAACCCTGCGTAAAAAGAACTGGGCGAGCAGAAAGGTACCAATCACTCAGCAGCCACAACCACTCCTGCAAATGCCACCATTGCTAAGAATTTGATGGGCATCTGTAATAAAGACTCAGCATACAACTGCCTCCAATATCCAATGTGACTCCACCGTAGTTTAAGGTGCTGAAAGCAGTCAACCACAGTTGTAAAGCAGAAACTTCATCACAGTCACCATCTAGCTGTTACTAAAAAGTCTTTTCTCATAATCACAGGTAATTGTCAGATAGGTCTGTGGTTGCCAACATGGTCCATCTGTGGGAGGACTGAATTGGTCTAATCCAGCAATGATCAGCCCATGTAAAGGTTGCTGCAGTTTTATTATCAGACAAATGTGTTTTTGTTCCTCCTATGCTATCAGTGGCCTTTTAATGCTGTGTAATAATCCTTATCTAGTACTTCTCTTCTAGAAGTTTAGTGCTTCTTATATTCCATAAATGACAAGTTGTAGATTCTATCAATGAGATAAAATGAATTTAATTGCTGCCAAATGTCTGCAGATGCAGATGTGTCTGAGACTTCTTTTGAACACTTCCAGAGAGGGTGTCTCTTGACTCATGCTACTTAAATAAATTCAAAAGAGCTACTTTAGTTGAGGACAAGAGAATCACAGCATCACATACATCTTGAAATCTTGAGAGTCTCATTTAGTTAGCAGTTATAACTATGTAGATTCAGAAAAACCAATAAAAAAAAACAAAAAAAAAACATGAAGGTAAATGCTCATGTTGTTCATTGCATTCAACCCAAATCTTTTGCATTAACTTTTAACTTTTAAACCATATTTCTGTTTCCAATGGAAAGTAGCAATAATGTATGGAAAAAAGCTAAAACTTTTTTTTATACTCATTCAAATTTTTATTGAGGTGTCCTCGCTGGGGAAAATTCACCTCTCTTCAATAGTAACTTCAATAAGCACTCCTTACAAATATAGGTGGGCAGAAGAACATCCCTGAATGCACAGTATGTTGAACCTTGAAGCAGATGACCTACAACAGCAGGAGTGCCACTCTTGTCAGCTAAGAACAGTCACCGGAGGCAATATTTTGCACAGGCTCATCTACATTGCACAGGAAAAGATTAGAAAAATGTTGCCCGATCTGATAAGCCTTGATTTCTTGACCGTGTCAGTGTCAGAATTTGGCATAAACTACATAAAAGCATGGATCCATCCTGCCTTGTTTTAATAGTTTAGGCTGGTGTTAGTGGTGTGGGGGATATGTTCTTGCCACACTTTTGGCCCTTACTACTACTGCGAGTAATTTAAATGTTACATTGTGCCTTAGTATTGCTGTTGACTATGTCCACAATGTACCCATCCTCTGATGGCTACTTTCAGCAGGATTACAGTTTATGTCACAAAGCCCAAATCATCTCAAACTGGTTTCTTGAACATAACAATGAGTTTGCTGTATTCAAATGAGATCCACAGTCATCGGTTCTCAATCCAATACAGCACCTTTGGAATGTTGTGGAATGAGAGTTTTGAATCATGGATGTGTAGCAGCTGTATGATGATATTATGTCAATATGGCCCAAAATCCCTAAAAATGTTCCCAGCACATTGTTGAATCACAAATAATTATGACACTTCTGAAGGCAACCCAATACGAGCAAGGTGTACCCAATAAAGTACATATATATAATATGTCATATTAAAAGGAACTCTGGTATAAACCATGTGTTGGGTTAGTATTGTAGCACCTTTATATAGAATATGGTCCTTTGTATATGGACAATTAAGCCTTATACACATGCTAAATTTTCATGGCATTACTATAGCCATTTACCAAATAAAAACTGCATTACTAAATGACAGGCTGTCTATATGCATGTCTGCAACTGGAATCAATCACTCTCAATCTTTTCCAACTAGGATATTAACCATGTATACTAGTCATTACTAAATTTGATTTTCATTTGTCACAATGCTGTTTACATGCCACTAATATGGTATTCACATGAGCAGCTTTCCTCACCTGACTAATCAAGAAATCCACACAAGTAATTTTAGTGCATGTAAAATCCTTTAATCTCTCTGTAGACAATGCCATCTGCTACTTGTAACCTGGATGAGGGACCTTTGTCCTTGGTGTTTCTCATGTGCCTGTTTACCACAAGGATTGTGCATTGATTGTGCAGGATTGTGTCATTCTGAGATCTGATTACCGATCCCTTTTGCGCTTGTTCCTTCATCAGGATGGAAATCGAGACTGTCAGAAATGAGCCCTCAGTGGATGTATAGGTGACAGTCCAGGTAATCACACTGTTGAAAGAAACAGAGGGTTACACTGTGTTTACTGCTTTTAGGGTAATACTTTACAATCCTATACTAAATGTACTTGTCATTGTTTTGATAATACTTCAATCATTTAATCATCAAGATTAGTAGGAGTCATGTTTTGAAGGCATGAATTGACATCATTCCAAACATTTATAAATCCTCACAATTCAGGGCAGGTGCACACTGAAATGTTCATTTATATGTATGTAAATGTCTAATTTTTTTGAAAACATTACTTTACTCAAGCAAAACTTTAATTTGATGTAAAATATGTTGCTGGATGTAGTGACCCTTTTCTTGGACATTTAGGCTTTTGGTTACTACTGAAAAAAAAAGACTGACACTACTGATAAAAAAAGTAAAAGCGTGTAATATATGGTTGGTTCATCGCCACCAATTCTCCTGTTTCATGCCCTTTAAGTGGACTCATATGTGGCCAATTTATGGTAAGTTAGATGAATTCTCACCTTTAGGCAAGTTCCCCAGATCTGTGCCATGCAACAAACCAAAAAGTTTCTTCTTTTTAGTACATTTACAAAATTGTCTAAAATTTTGTTTTCCCTTTGTCATTATTGAATACTGAGTCTAGATTTAGAGAAAAAAAAGAATTAAAATGATTGCAGCATCAGGCTGCAACAAAACAAAATTGAAAAAAGTGCAAGGGGTCTGAATACTCTCTGAAGTCACTGTAATAGCAGGATCTAACTAAATGTTGGTATCCCAATAAACGTGTATAAAAAAAAACAAAATCTCACAGCAACTATAACTTGTTGGGTTCCACTTACCAATTCACTAATCATACTTAACATAGGGTGCAAACACCCAATATCCTGTAAAAACATAAAGGAACAGGTAAAGAAATGAGTGAATATTTTGATATAACCAAATACAATTATATACGAAGCACTAAGATATCTGAATTTCACTGCACATTGTATATGTATTGTAAATTGTATATTTAATGATCACATATGAGTCTATACCACAGTGTTTAGCTTAAAGAGACCCTGTCAGATTTCTAAACAAATACAAACAGCACCCTGATATAGAGCAAATTGCATACATCTTCTTTGAAGGCTTATGTCTCCTACTTTGTTCTGTTTCAGAGCATGTCACCTGTCATTACCAGTGCATTCAATAGGACATTCAGTAATGGAAGGAAATCTAAACTTCAGTTTTTCACCATGTAACCTTTGTGCTTTCCCTAAGTATGAAATTGAAAGAAACAATGACTGAATAAGTTACAGGACCCTTCATGAGTGTAATGCTTGTGGTTTTACCTTTTACTTTAAAATTTTACAGATATTTGATTGTGATTTGTATTTAATCTTTGAACATTTTTGAAACAGTTATTCTGAAATAAAAGCCCAGCCTAAGTAAAGCAGTTACCTATTCCCCCTTCTCAAAGTACTAACACATCTTCTGTTTAGGTTCTTAATATGGTAAAGCTCCTATTAGTTTGAAGTTCTGGACATTACTGTAGCATCTCGTATTTACAGCAACTGGGTCTTGTTTCCACCTCTTTCTAATCCTGGCCATTTACAAAATAAACCAGTTTGTTTTGTGAATGACTGAAAGGAAAAAGGAGGCAGAGATGGGACAGTGGCCCACAGTACTTCACTACATATCCACTGAGAAGTAAAGTGGGAGCTGTACACATTTTTACATTTTTCTAATTGGATGAAAACATAAAAAAACCCTATTAAATCTCTGTGTCACAGAATATATCATAATTGAGAAAATTGATATAATATCAAACATTATGAACTCTAATTATAAATTTTTAAACACAAGATTTACACAGCTTTGACCCAAAATACAATTTGAATAATGTGTTCATCTTCTGGGAAACATTTTAAAAAAGATAGCAAAGTTTTTCTAATTCTTTGTTGGATATTTCCTTTTTTTGCTGTGCCATGGACTGCTGTGTCTTTTGGACACCTATCACTGAAAAAGGTTTCCCTATTGAAAGATTTTTGTTTTATTCATGTTTTGGTGTCAGTTTAAACATTTAAATTTTTTATCACATTTTGTATAATGAAAGAGGTTGAATACCCCAAGTGGGGATACAGCAATAAAAAACAGTAGTGCTAATCTGTCCAAAAGAGAAAAAAGAACACTAATAAAATACTTAGTTGAACATTTTTTACAAATCACACTCAACAAATACATACACTGAATCGTAATTCATGAAACCTGAAAGTCTAATTTAAATTTACTTATACACCCTTCACCACTACCAATTCCTTTGCATTAACCTAAGTGAACCACTAAAAATATCAAGACATTATAACCCATAAACCTAATTCTGAACAAAAACTCACATTTAAAGTAAACCTGTGCAAAGTAACGCAACAGGTTGACCTAAATGCCAGACCCAACCCCACCAGCTGCACATACTTACCTTCCTTTTTCTTCTGGCACAGCTCGGTTTGGCCCTTAAGGATTCAGGAGTTTGAGGAGTGAAAAGTCTGTGTATGTGCTAGTGTGCAACTTTTGAAGGTAGTGATTTTAACCCAGTGAACTGAATTCTGAGTTTGTGCAGACTAGAAAACATGATTGGCATTAGCCCTTAACACATAAATAAATGTCGGGCCTAAGCATTTACAGAATGGCTACCAGACTATGCAATCATGGACATTTTGTCCTGTTCATTAATTTGAAAGGCTATGTATTTTTAAGTGTCAGTTTACCCATATAGATGCACAATAATCAATGACTGGCTACAGGCAGCTAAGAGTTGACAAGTAGCTAAGAGTTGAGCAGCAAGCAACAGAGCTGTCCCAACACATAAATATGTGATATCAGACATGTTAAGATCTTTCTGCCCTAGGGATAGACATATGCATCCAGGCCTGTATACATTTAATTTAAACCTGCCATATTGCATAACCTTGGTTCTTCATGAAAACAAACCCTTTTACAACTATTTACTTCTAGGATGTCTAGGCATGTCAAAAAACACAGAGGGCTCAAGTGGATGGAATGATTTAAAGGTCTGCATTTTCATCTACTGAGGTGGTCATACGAAATTAGAAAATGTAGCCTTTACCAACTGAAAATAAACTGGGTCTGGCACCACATGGTTTTCCTACCCATGGGATGGTCTGAATAATGCACAAATGACATGATTGGCAGAGGCTCATGGATTATTGGGAGCATACAATATAATATAGGCAACAAACTTTCAAACCAAATGGCTTCCAGATAGCTAAATGTTATTTTTCTTTTTATTATCCTCAACTGTTATCTGTTTTGAAGATCCTGCCATTGTGTACGTGTCTATTGACCTGACTAGATGCACAACCAATAATAACAAGCTACAGACAGCTAAGAGGCAAGTATGGGCAGCAGTGCTGTCACAACACATAAATATGTGGTTTAGAACAATTGACATAGGTATAGGCATAACTGTGCTAAAAGAACAGTGTGCTAAAAAGAATGCTTCCCTGTGATATTGTGCCAATTTGGTCTGTATACGTGCATTAAATCATCCAAACATATTGCTTAACCTTCAATCCTAGGAAATGCAAAAACTTTCACAACCTTTTCTTTCTAGGATGTCTAGGCATGTCAAACTCATATGATACAAGGAAATAATGTCTGCATGTATATGCAATTTACATGCAATTATAGGAAATGTAATCTTTACTAACTGGATAAACTTGAGTTCTACATCTTGAGTGGCATACCACTGACTTGTTTTGCCTAGATATTAGTCTTACCTTTACATACTGACATCTAGTGTCACACCAGCTAAATTTTAGAATGAAAATGCCTCACCTACAGCAGGTACGCCAAATGGCCAAAAATTTGTTACTGCCTTACTTTAACCCTTATGTAAGCTTGTTGGTCATCCCATTCAAAAATCATGGACATTGTTATGAGGTTACCTGACCCCCCCTTACCTGCTTTATATCTATAGTGATCTCTACTATTTCAGGAAGGCTGCCCACAAGATATACCCATGTCCCCCCTATAACCATTTGTGAGGTCAGGTACTGTTTTCATTCTTTTCTTCTAATTAATCTACAAAATGTTAATTTAAAAGGTAATTATGTAGTGGAAAGGACATAATTATCAATTAGAAACAACAGTAAAGACCACCAGAAATGTTTAGGGGTGGCCTTATACAGTATTGGTCATGTACTATGGGTGTGTTTTTCAGATGTCCACAAACTTTTGGTTTTCACATTCACGTGAATAATGTATTTGCTCTTAGCATATAACATAAGTGTTCCTTGATGACATTAGTTCTTCTTCTGTTGAAGGCCACAAAACAGAAGTGAGAGGATCTTTTGAAAATTACTGTTTAGACATGCCAGCCCTAGGCGTATATGGAAAGTAAAATGAGGAAGAATAAAGCTGTAGAGGGTTCATTTTTTTCTGAAAAAACAAAAGCTCTATTATGCTTTGGATTGGTCCAAGACAGGGCAGAGCTTTTAGTTTCATTTTAGCCTACCCCGCCATGACTTGTCTTATTATACTTTTACTGTCACCCAAGCCCTGCTCCATAGCTCTATAATATTAGGTTGTATGTATGCTGTAAACCACAACTTCTGGGTGTATGGCTGGTCAATAGGCATAAAGGAATGATTTTCATAGCACAACCCATTATCCTGAGGAGGAATGAACCTTTTGCTTTATGGAAGCAAGCCATATAGATACCTTTATTTTAGGAAGCTCTACAGTGCTTCTTCATTTACAGAGGGCCTATTTATAAACTGGTAGGCCTTAGTATGACCCTACTGCTCATATTAAGGTCAGATAGGTCATAGTAAAGCCATACTGCTCATAGGAAAGGGTCAGAATAAGACCATGTTTCTCATAGTAGGAACATATATGTCACAGTAAGGCCATGCAGCTCATAGTAAGACCATACTGTTCATAGTAAGGCAATACTGCTCATAGTAATACCACACTACTCACAGTAAGATCATGCTACTCATTAGTAAGGCCATACTGCTCACAGTAAGAGCACACTGCTCAAAGTAAGATCCCACTGCTCAAAGTAAGATCCCACTGCTCAAAGTAAGATCCCACTGCTTATAGTAAGATCATACAGGTCATAGTAAACCTATTCCGGTCACAGTAAGTCTATACTGGTCATAGTATGGCCATTCCAGTCATTGTAAGACCATACCAGTCATAGTTAGGGCATACTGCTCATAGTAAGGCTATAATGCCTATAGTAAGGCCATACAGGTCATAGTAAGGCCATTCCAGTCACAGTAAGACTATACTGCTCAAAGTATGGCCATTCCAGTCATTGTAAGACCATACCAGTCTTAGTAAGGACATACTGCTCATAATAAGGCCATACTGGTCATAGGATGGCCATTCTGGTCATTGTAAGACCATACCAGTCATAGTAAGGACATACTTCTCATAATAAGACCATACTGGTTATAGTATGGCCATACCATACTCTGGTTGCTGTAGTACAGTCCAGTGTTGGGACCTGTCAAAGTTCTTTTTGAAGGACCACAGGCTCCACACTGACCTGCATTTTATGAATTGGCTAATTAATGCAGACATTGGTGTTGAGCTAACACTACTATGTCCTAGAAAGATCAGATAGCAGTATCACCTCTGCTATAAAAAGATCAGGATATTAATGGATGTGCATCACATGGTAGTGACAGCTGCAACACTGACATGTATGTACCTCAAATGTAGATGTATATAGAATTACAAATACATTATTAACAGTGTGTTGTTAATTATAGAACCCAACCATTTAAAATGTATGCAGTAGAGCAGCTGTAAAGGTAAAGTTATGTTTGTTTATGTGTAACGCATGAAGTTGTTACTACTTGCACGGCACTAAAAGTATGTGGTCTTTATGTATATAGAATGTACCATGAATGTTTACAAGATATACACCCACACACATGGACCGTGAATCTGTGTTCGATATACATCTCTGGACATACAGTCACCCCCACCTCCTCTTTGCAGTGAAGATTTATGCCATGTATTTGTAATCTTCTGTAGCTCCCCGCTGCTCCCCATCTCCCAGCATGCTTGGCCTCCACAGGCAATGTGCTCTGGAGCTCAGCCTCAGCGTGACTGGACTACAGAGTTCCCTTCCCCATCTTCACACCTCCCCCTACAAGGCTGTGTTGTGCAGAGGAGGAGGGGGCTTTCGTCCCCGTCCTTAGGCTGTCATACACCTGATGTACACGAATGACAATGGCTCCAGCGCAGAATAAATGTTATCTGTAAAAGTTAATGTGTCAAATCAGTTCACATACTGGAAGCAGTCTGACAATCCCGGGGACATGACAGAATTACTATAATCGCCCAATAACTGTCCTGTCATGACAGAGGTTTCACCATTCTCTTATGCAATGTTTTGCTGAAATTTATAGGCCGCAACTTGAGCTGTCCAATATTTTCATATGGTATATATTTTCCGGCTTGTACAATTTGTCATGGGTTTTAGTAATTGTTCACGCAAAGGTCTTATTTCTGTCATGCCTGTTGTAGCTTGCTCAAAATTCATAGAGGCTTTTACACAAGCACACACAAGTCCTGTCATCTATAAAGTACACGTAACCCTAAATGAATGCTATTGTAGTTTACTGCAGCGCTGTGTATCATAAACAAGTACCATTTTCACCATAGTTTTAAAATTTTTTTGTACTGCATCCCTAAATACATGCATAGAGTTCAGAGGTCACCACGTGGCTACAGTAGGCCGTACCTGTGCAGCGAGCATTGCCATGGCAACCTGAAGTCTCCATTAAGAGAGTGGTAATGCAGGAAAACAATTTGAAAGGCAGAGTGTTGTCACTCTCTAACAGGAAGTGCCTGGAAAGGGTATTTCATGGTAGGATTAGCAAATATTATTTTATTAGGATCTGCAGATTTCAAAAATATAAATTACTTGGCTGTGTTCAATGAGATTTTAAAAATTTGGTTTACTTAAACTTTAACCTGTTTTATTATAGTGAGTCAAATGTATTTAAATATCTAAAAGGAAAATGGCTGATACAGTTTGTCCACCAATGAGATTGCAGCAATCATTTTTCTGGGAAAGCGTTACATTTTCTGGAATCTGGTTAATTTGGGCAACACAGACGCATATTTAAAATTTGATACATTTAAACTCTCATTTCTACAGACATCTCATGGTAGTTAGAATATTTTTGCTGGAAAATCTTTTGTGACCATTTCCAGTAACAGATGACTGATAGTGTCCTGTACACACAGCACTGTTCTGTTCTATGGTGGACAAGTGAGCAGCACCCCACTGTGCTCTCCTCTATAGAAATGTATAGCAATCATCCCCAATAGGTCAAGGGACTGTTGTACCCATGTCAAATTTTCATCTGACTTATCCGGCTATAGAAATAAGAAGTGACTATTATCTGATATTTGTATGTTGTTTTATCATACAGTCCTCCAGATCTGGATGTCATTCTAGGGACACTTTCGAGTAAGATTTCAGCCACATTTAATCTTTTCAGTCCAATTATGTTTTATTGTTTTCAGTGTCACCATGCTGCCCAGAAAACAAATCACTAAGTGATGTTGGGAAACAGATGCTAGATTTTCAGGTAAGACAATTGCAAACGTTCTCCTTGGGTGATGAAATTCTAGAGTCTGTGTCTACCTTTGGGCAAGACCAGGGGGGGATACGTAAAACAGGGGTAAAAAATCAACACTGACAATTTTTCATATGGATGTAGTCTATGATCCAATTGGCTAAAAGTGAGGCAACAAGCCAAGTCACATATCCAAGCGTCACCCTTTGAAAATTAGGATTCATTCAAATTATAATTGTGATTTTAGAAACACAGAAGGTTGGCTTTCATTACCTCTATCACATAATACAATAAAAATGGTATCAGTAATAACTTGGAATGATACTCTTTCTGTTCTGTTTGAATTATCATATAGTATCATTCTATATATGTACATACAGTTTTCACAAGGTTCAAACTTTAATACTGAAGCCGAGATACTTGATAACTTGATGTGAGATGGCAGTATATCTGACATTGATGGGAATATAGTATGTATACAATAACTGTACAGAAAAAGCTGCCTTTTTATGACCTCATAGAGGTTGATTTTGACAGGCTGAATGCACATCAAACAAAGATCAGCAAAATCCCATTGACTTTAATTGCATGGTGCTGGTGTTTCTTTGATCACTGAATGTCCTACTGAGGTGCATTCGAACGGCAGACAAAGCAGGTCAACAAAGCTACATTTACCATTCAACAAAAAAGGGTGCCTAGTCACGTAAGCCCTATGGTACAAGCCTACTCTAATGGTAAATATGGTTATTATGGTGTTATTATATTAACTTTTCAAGTGTGTGTGTCCAATTACACATAACGCTGATCGAAACACATAATTCAAGCAAGTCTTAATAGACCAGGGTGGGGGCAATCAAGTGAGAAATATATAACTAATAATTTAGTTTCTGACATTGAAGAGGACATTGAGCCTGATTTATTAAAGCTCTCCAAAGCTGGAGAGGATAAACTTTCATCAGTGAAGCAGTGTGATACAGCAAACCTAAAATGGATCTGGTTCAAGATTAAAAACATGTCCTAACAAATAGCACATGCCTTTTAAGAGATCCATTCCAGGTTTGCTGGATCACCCAGCTTCACTGATAAAAGTGTATCCTTCCAGCCTTGTAGAGCTTTAATAAATCAGGGCCATTGGATTTCATGTTTTTGGGAAACGCACTTCAAAGAATGTTTAGGCAAAAAACAAATACCTTTGTACATTTGTTATTAGTGACCTTACAGATAGTAATGTGATCATTTAATATAAAAATGATCAAATGTTTAATATTTTACGCATCCTGACTTCCTGCAGACGTTAATAACGCAATCCACCCATCAAATGATGGTACAAACATGCAACATACCTTTGCTGATGTACATTAATATTTGCAGATACTTTTTACATCCAAAATCAATGTTCTTCCAGGTAAATGAAAATACGTATACCAATATAGCTCCTACCTTCACAGCTTCCTGAGAAATGTGTCTCCAAATCAGTGTTGACCTGTAACCCTGTATACAACACAAAGATGTTATGTCACTAAGGATGTGAAGCTTCATTATAGCGAGTGTCTCAAACTTTTCACCAAGGGTCTTTAGTACGTAGTACACCAATGGTTATTATAGATTGTGTGCTTCTTGTAGGCTATGCAGTAATGCCAATATTGCTTCCAATGACTGCTTAGTTCTCTGTAACTCTAAAGGGTATGTAAACCCCAACCATGAACTTTCTCTAAAACCCAACAAAAGTTTGATAGGTCTTGGCCAAAGGTGGATCCTTGTGCAAAACTAATCCCCTCCCCCTTATTCCCCAAAACATTGCCTATAGTAAAGAAAATGATGGGTGTGACCAAATTGTAAATCACTATGCATTACATACTTTTGACCCCTCTCATTGTTTGGTGCCAGTATGTACTGAATAGAGCTGCTGGTTCCCTCCCTCAACGGGATATGTGCAACAAAGTGATGATTTCACTGCTACTTTTACATGTAGATATCTGGGTTTTCACTGGCATTTGGTGCAGGGAGATTTACCCTTTAATCCCTATGAGACCAGAACAAGAAGGAGTAGGAGGTCACGGGAACAGAAAGGTACACAAAGTACAAAAAAAACCTTATACTTATTTTAACCCTTTTAATATGTTGCTAAAAAGAGTTTTTTTATGTTTTATAAGTTTACTCTTCTGGACCTATGGGCCATGCAGTGGCTATTCAGGTCGCATAGCAAAATCCTGTAACATCAAGCAATCTGTCCATAGTAAGTTTCAGATACATCACAATAACAGCCATGTGTTCTTGAAAATGTTCGTAAAAAGCTAGTTACATTTTTTGGTCTAACTTACCCGCCTGGTGATGCTGATGCCATATGCACCCCTTGAGTTGGGTTTTCATCAGCTCCTTCAGAAAGTCTACAAAAAATACCAAAAAATTGATCACAAATATCTACTTCAGACAATGGAAGTAAAAAAGGTTATCAGGATATTAAAGAATTCAGCTTATGAATGAAAAGAGTTATGACAAAAACAGCATTTATCCACCTGTGCCAGAGAATCATAAATAGTTGGCACATTGGGTATTTAATGCATATATAAAAGATGCAATAATAAAGAAGCAATGTGCCTAGAATGTTCTGTATTTGTAACTATTCAGCCCAGCATAAGTAGGTGATTTAGATGCTAGCCTAATGCCAATATACAATGTTTGGAGCCAGTTTCCCAAAATACGTACGGCTGCACCTTGTTGAAGAAATGCCTTCTCAGTAGCAAAGCAAGGGTACTGATCACCATAAACGTGGTACACATTCTGCCAGGAGCATCACCAGCATGGCACAGGATAAGTGAGCAAAATTATTGCATGGCAACCAGGAAGAGCACCAGAAGAGAGATAACGGTGGCAAAGTTCCAGATATATTGCCTGAGGATCCAGGAACTGAGCCCTGTGGGCAGGCAGAGTGTTCTGCCACCCTCTGTCCCTGTGTGCACCTGTCACGGGTTTTTAGAGAGGATTATGGATCAGCAGAGATTACAGGCTTCGTGATTTACACTGACCTCCATGGTGGTGTGAGAGATGGGGCGTGCACTTCAGGAGACACATTGATGTAAATAATCTGATATTTGCTGATCATCAGTGTCTGGCATTCCTATTATTCAACAGTCTCCTTCAACTAACTAGTTAATTAATTAGTGATTAGTTATATAAAAGGCCTGGTACATGCAAGCAGATCCCTTGTGTGATCAGAAATGTACCAGTTCTAAAGCTGGCATGAAGAAACATGAAATTTTTAATTGTTTGTCTGAAAAAAATTGAAAAAAATTGACCAGTACATGTTTCTTCATCTTAACATATAAAGCTATGGTACAAAATACACATGAAGATTTTTTTAAAACTGAAACTATCATTTTGATATTATCCTGTACCACTGCCTGTGTATTTTACAAGTAAAAATATTTGTAGTATAAAAAATCATTACAGAGGTTCTGCTTCATTTCACGTCAGGGTTATTGTCCCCATCATGTTCAAGAGCTAGAATTTGGCTGACATGTTGTGCCGTCTTGTTGTTGAGCGGCTCCTGCTGACCAAATAAGACTGATAGCCAGCTGCAAGTAATTTGGAAGCATGGAGGGGGT
Organism: Pyxicephalus adspersus; assembly: GCF_032062135.1. Lineage (NCBI taxonomy): Eukaryota > Metazoa > Chordata > Amphibia > Anura > Pyxicephalidae > Pyxicephalus > Pyxicephalus adspersus. The sequence continues at coordinate 22,428,695 of NC_092860.1, forward strand.
ACTTAGTACAAATGGAATGGAGTAAACCACATTCCTGGAACTAAAAAGATTAAAGAGCTGCCAACTTTTAGGAGGCTTTTAGGATCTAGAAGGGTCTTAAGCTAGCCATAAACTATTTTATTTTCAGTTGATTTGACAAAAACACAGAACCAATCAATAATAATTCAAATGATTGTAATTATGAGAGTATTTATCGTAGTATTTTTGCTTTTTTTTTTTTTGCAGAATGTTAATTAAAAATTGATAAGGCCTTTACTTTTGTTGATTGTTTCAGCATTGGTTGAAAATCGAAAACACCTATTGTGTCATAATCAATATTTAAATAAGATATAATAGTCAAAACTATTGTAATACCAAATCAATTTCAATCAAGAAGATGGAACATTAAATATATGTAGTCAATCCCAAGAATTGATTGAAATTGATCAAAGGTAAAATCGTGCTATCGATCCAAAATAACATTTTACACACCAGACAAATGTCTGCTCATGTCTTGTACTCACACAGAGTAAGTTTCTCTCAAAAAATTAGAAGCAAAGGAAGCATATAGACCACCAAACACAGAGATTCTCTCCTCAAGTCAACTTCCTGCCTGTCAGGAGAAGAACCACTGTCCTGAAGATGAACTACTTGTTGTGAAAAAAACTCAAAAACATCAAGAGGTCAGAGGAACATTCCCCTTCATCAATTTTTATTCCTAAAACACATTCCCATGACCTGCTGACATGTATGAAAGCTTTGATTGTTAACACACTGTTAGTTTTTTTCTCTTCAAGCCAAGTAGTTTATCTTCTGGACAGTGGTACTTCCCCTGCCAGTGGCCAGAGGATGAAGATGACATTGAGAAAAACTCGGTCTCTATTATTATTATTATTATTATTATACAGTATTTATATAGCGCCATCATATTACGCAGCGCTGTACAAAGTCCATAGTCGTGTCACTAACTGTCCCTCAAAGGAGCTCACAATCTAATGTCCCTACCATAGTCATATGTGATTAATGTAGTCTAAGGTCAATTGTTAGGGAGAAGCCAATTAACCTAACTGCATGTTTTTGGGATGTGGGAGGAAACCGGAGTACCCAGAGGAAACCCACGCAGACACGGGGAGAACGTGCAAACTCCATGCAGATAATGTCCTGGCTGGGGATCGAACCTTGGACCTAGCGCTGCAAAGGCCAGAGTGCTAACCCCTGAGTCTCTACCCACCTGCAAAACACCTACAAAAAAGACTTTTCGACCACTCCTGTTAGTTTGAATATTATTAGAGAGGACTTAATTATTCTTTGATGTTTTCTTTGATATTTCTTGATTCTAGGAACCATTTTCACAAATTCCTTAAACCCATCTATGTGAACAAGGCCTTAGTTTTAGCTGTCTTACTTTTCATATATGAATTGACTCAGTGATTTGTCTTTTCTGCTTTAGGAGCTTGATGCTGGGAAAAAAGACTGACTACTGCCAAAACACGTAAAAGGTATAGAGCTGTCTGTTTGTTTCGAGGAACCCAGCAGGAGCTACCCTGTTAGTCATGACCTGATTGAATTAGTGGCTCAAGGAAACATTTTTTTTTATGATGCTATAGACTTGCTGTAAAAAGCAACACAGCCACACCAGTAACAAGAAACTTTTGTAAACATGACTAGCTTTTGTAAATGGCAAAATTTAGATTAAATCTGGTTTTAGTAACAGCTCAAAGAATCCTCTTTTGACATGCATGGTGCTATGGGAATATTGGGACCAAAAAATCTTTAGGCAGGTCACATATTATACAGGGTCATTTTGCACAAACATGATAACATCAGGCCTGTTGCATCATTACACTGTGAGTTCCTTGGTTAAGTTCTTTGGGGAGGTTCTAAAAACCCCTGCACTCAAACTATATCCTCATTTTCTGGGTTGAATGATATCCAGTATCAATTAACCCAGAAAACAGGATATCTAGAAGTGGTAAATGAAATACTGCTGGTGACAGCGCCAGAGAGAGAGGAATATTGCAACCATTGATTCTTTTTTCATTTTAAGCCTTTGCTTATAATGATTTCTAGAATTGTGATTAGGTAATGCTTGAATATTTTGTATTTTAATACTCAGCTACCAAATTGGCCAAACTAGTTTTTCCTGTTTTGCTGAAAATTACTGTTTACAGAGTTCATTAGCTTAAGCTCTCTTCATGATGTATTTTTTGCCTTTTACTGTGAAATATAATAATAATATTTATTACACAGTATTTATAAAGCACCAACATATGACGCAGCACTTAGTCCATAGTCAGGTCACTAGCTGTCCCTCAAATAGGCTCACAATGTCCTTACCTCAGTCTAATGTCTTTCATACAGCATACGGTCAATTTTGGGGGGAAGCCAATTACCGTTAAATGGCAAAAAAAATACACCATAAAAGGTCGATCACAAAAGAAAAGAAAAATAGATCTGTAGGGTGTGCTAGATATAATAATTCAGTATACTTTTTGCCGTTGAAGGAAGCAACGAAAAATTTTATGGAATAAGTATCAGTGGTACAGCAGATAGGTAAGAACTTTCAAGACATTGTTGTGTTAATGTAGAATATGCTGTGTTAAGGGTGCCAAGAAAGGCCCGTAGCTGTAAGCATTAGGGCGCAGGGCTTGCATGACAGGGTGGGAGGCCTAGACCAGGTTTGGTAAGGGTTAAATTTAGTTGGCTAGCTGGGGTAGGGAAGCTGGGCTAGCGTGAAGAGGGAGGAGCTTTGGTATTGGAGGGGCTTAAAAGGGGTGGGACGGAAGTGGGAGGTCCTCTTTTAGAAAAGGAAAGTTTCCCTGCCCAACCTCCCTAAAGGTGTAGGTATTTGGGTAATAAGGATTTGTTTAGTTTGGTGGTTGGGGTTTTGGAAGGCAAAGATCCTGTGCATGGTATGTGATGGCTTTTGGCTAGGGGGGGTAGTAAAGGATGGTCGAGGCCCCTGAGTCGGTGCTGGGCAGCTAGAGGCCTATTGTGGAATTGCTTAAAGGATAACTTCCTGGTGGGGCGGATTTTGCCTTCTGAGACCTGCAGCCTGGTTGGTTGGTTATTTGCTTGAAATTGGAGTTTGTAATTTGTGGGTAATTGGTGTGAAAGGTTATGTTTTAATTAATGGAAAATATTTGGTTACCAGTTAGTTAGATATTTATTGGGGGGTTAATTTGGTTGTTTATTATTTGCTGAAGTTGAATGTTTAAAGAGGTTTAGTTAGTTGGTATTATTTTATTTTATATTGGTTTTTTATTTGTTATTTTTTTGTTATTTATTGGTTTTAGTAAAATGGGTATTAAAATATTTATGTTTAATAATTGGCTGCTTGCCAGACAGTTTAAGTGCATAACCGTGTCTGTGTCATTAATGGGTAGGTGGTTGGTAAGCAGGGTGAGGGGTTTTAGGGGAGGGGGAGTGTGGTGGTTCAAAACTAGGATAGGTGGTCCAAGCTACCCTGGCCATGGTTTTAATAAATGACCACTCAACTTTACTGAAGGGTTTCGTTTTTACACATTAGGACATACATAAATACTATTTACAAGAAAGGGAAGCGCTAAAGAAGACACAGGAATAGGATAGGAGAAGAGAGGGGTCCAGCTCCAAAAAAACATCAGAACATTCTATATTTCAAACCACACAAGCCAAGGTTTTCTCCCTTTGAACCATACCTATTTGCATGTCTGAACCAAATCATACTTTTAGTCCAATTATTAATGAGTTCCTGTGCAGGAGGTTCATCACTTCCCCAGGCTGAAAAAAGCGTGTTGCATATGACTACATTGTATTAGATGGTTATCATATATCCCTTTTACCTAGCTTTAGGAGAATATGATGCTTGTAGCCTGTTTCCATAAGGGCTAGGTTATCCGTTTATCTAACTCAGGGGCCGGCAAACTTCTATGGCCACTAGGCCATTTATGGGGTGGGCGGGAGTACATTAGGCCAGACTCCGAGTCCTGCCCTAATGGCTCTGCCCACCACCAGGGAACGCCTCCTAAAGTGAGATCCCTCTCCTCCATATGCATTGCAGAGGAGAGGGATTTTCCTTCAGAGAGCTTTCCCTATTTACCGTGCCAGCGGAAGTATCAACACCGGCCACGGTAAATAGGAGAGCAACAGCAAGGAGGTGGCACTGGAGCTCTGGCGGTTCCAGCTCTGGTAGTTCCTAACGCCCCCTGGCCCATCCGGCCGGCAACCCACGGCTCCAGCGTTAGGCCCGATTGGCCAGAGGGCGTTAGGCTGGAACCAACTACCTGCTAGGCGGTATCTGGCCTAAAGGTTTGAGTTTGCTGACCCCTGATCTAACGCATAGATTTATATTTTTTCAATTCAAACATATACAGATTTTTTTTTAGACAATTCATTGTAAATTCTTTGTTCTTGATGCACCCTATATAAATTGTTTTTTTTTCTATCAATAGTAAAAAGTATATATACAATTTCAGATTAATAACATTTACAAATAAAAAAAATTCAATATATTTGGCCCAAAGCTATAACAGTTTAGACTCCAAGGTTTTCTAGGAAGTTGTGGTTACTTGCTTTTTGATCTGTAGTAATAGTTTACAACATGTGCATTTACTCACGTAGATTTATTTTCTGTTAGAAGCCAATTTCAAATCATTTGTTGATTCTTAAGTATTTCACACCCACTACAAATCATTCTGATCACTCCTCACTAATCTTTTCATCATCTACCCACACACAGTTCCAAGTATCCAAATTATTTGTGTAAATTGGGGATTTGTTTGTTCTACACACCACAATCTTTCTCATTGCTGCCGTAGGAAGACTTGGTAAAAAAAATAAAAGAATAGTAAAATGAGTAAAATAAATTACCCACTGCATTTTTGGCATTAAATAAGTTCAATTGTCATACTGTTTGTGTTTTTGTTCCATGTTCTGAGTGTCTCTCAACATCTCGTAGACATATTTTGCATATTTCAAGCTGTAATGACTATATAGATTACGCAACATTTAATACACAACATCAGGTCTTCACAGATTCTGGAAAAGTGGTGGACAGACAGTTCCGTTCCCATACTCTATGCCAACCATTAATATGACATTGTGTTTCCCAGGTATCATCAGTATAAACATTCATGCAGCAAATTATTATGTTACTTCCTTAAGAAATGGTAAGAGAACAAGATTACTTAATGTCAGAGTTGCTTTTTTTGTCTCGGTTATAAATGAGACTAAAGCTGAATTTTGAGCCTATAGGCACAAAAGACCTTGGGTCCCCAAATACCCATCCTTCAACACATTCCATTCACTAAACCACATCCCTGGTGTTCAGATAAATACACTATTATTTGTTTTATTTTTGCTTATTTATAACAGAGAACAGACAAAGTTCAGCGTAGATATGACAAATTATTCCATATATTTCTAATTTCAAAATAAATTACCATCCTTATTCGAGACATCATAAAATAGGTTGACCATGGCTTTAACTTTAGGAAATAACTATAGTATACCCGCTTGTCATTAAATATGCAATTCAATAGATTGCCAACATAAACAAAATTAATCCTAAATTTTGGAAAGAAAAGTCAAGATGGACCTTGTAGGCTGCCTGTTTTGCTATGGAGAGCCAAGGATCAAATTTCAATCATAAATCTTAACAATGTACAAATTTCAAATGCAGAGCAGTGATTGAACATACCATACATAAGATCCACATTGTAGCTACACATAATATATCATAAAAAGATTCAAAGTCTAAATGCTTTCACCAATAATTAAATGCAAGACATACAAATCAGCATGCTGTAGATTTTAAATGACATCCAATTCCTCTGATCCTTGAATATTTGTATTGATATAGAACACCAAAATAAGCACACATACTAATGAATCCAATAACTTAACTTTGAATTTGTAGAGGTTGATTATTACAGAACAGTTCCCGTATATTCAGCTTCAAGCTATCAGCTGCAGTTGCACCATTTAGATTTTTCAGTCTCTTTAAAACCAGAATGAGCTCATGTTTTTTTTATCCATGAATGTAAATGCTCATGTTGCATATAAGAGCAACCATAGAAGCATCACAGGTCTCATTATATAAAAATACAACTTCTGTGTCCACAGAAGTTCCACATTACACATTCATATTCCATCCTAAAACCTCTCTCTATAGGCTGTATATAATCTCAAATAAAAAATTAGCACAATATTACTAATTCATTGTTTATTCAGCAGTCATTTGTTACACAGTGCAGCATTGGAATATACAAAAAAATAAATATTGTAACAAAAAAGGTTACAAAAATTGTAACCACATAGTAGTATTCAGAACTTATGGTGTATTGTGTTTACAGTATATTTATTTTTAATTATTTCTATATTGCTGTGTTGCACTGAACTGAAAAAAATTGCTCCAATTATTGAAACTTTATGACTCTGCAGTATCACCCTGTAACCCTGATGATATCCGGTCTTAATGAATAAATACATTGACAGATGTGAAGTATTCAGCTTGGGGCCCAATGTTCTAGGTAATATGGCTAAATGATTGATCAAACTATAAAGGAGATTGTGAATAAAGAAACCCCCACCATGTGTTCTAAAAGGTATTCTTATAGACACCTTATACACCCTTACAGTTTTGCAAAAGGACTTAGGAGTCCATTGCTTTCAAAAAAAATCTACCTACCCTACCATTATATGTGCATTGTTTTATCTTTTATATTAAACAGCATACAATAGACCAATACTTTAAATAAAATCTGTGTTTTGTCCATTCAGTGCAAAGCAGCAAGTTCTCTTTTATTAACTCCCCCTATTCATTCTTAACAGTATACTATTACCTTTCATTACTCCCCTGCCACTCCGCAGTAAATAGCTGGTATTTACAGGTATGGAGGAGCACGTGGCCTACCCAAGTGACAGTATTGGGTCAATCAAGCTTGTGTAAGCTACAACAATAAGGACATAGAGGGGGCTTTTCTGATGGCTAAATGGATTGGGGTGGGAAAAAAAGAATATAAGTATCAGAATCAATAATGGCACGTGTAAAACACATAATAACTTTACACCAGCCTTTCCTAAACTGTTCAACATGTAAGAACCCTTGAAATGATATTCTAGAACCCATGCTGATAATGACTATATCTTCAGCTCATTGTACATTAATTTAATGGTCATCAGGAAGAATGCTCCCTACAAATATCCTTACAGATAGCTAAAAAGATCATTTGTTTTAGTGGTTACTCATATGGGAGGCAGAAATTACTAATGTTAAACCCTGGTGGAGAAAGGTATTTCCTTGTCAATGTTCATGATAAACTATTAGCAATACTAAAAAATGTAGTTGGGAAAATGTTAACTCTTTGGGATAATGTAGAGACCATTTACCTTTTATAATTAGATTATGACCTGCTATCATCAATCTAAAGTAGTGTTTTGTTGCACTCACATACTTGATACCCTATGGTAATATTATTTTTCCTTTGGATTTTCTAGTTGGCCTTTTTATTATCTACCTCTTTTTACTTTATTTTTACTTGTCTACTTGCCTTTTACTTACAATGTTGGCAGTTTACCTACATTATAACTCATTGTGACACATCATTATAATCTAGAAGGTTAAAAACCTCCCCATAGGTTATATTGGTTGAATATTTTCTGGTGCTAAATACTTGCTCTGTTTGATTTGCTTGTTGACACAATATATTATTACACTGTTAGAGATCTTGACTAACTGGTAAATTGATGACCAGGTTTACACATTTCTTTGTCAGTGATTTTTCTTTAAAGCAACACACCCAGCAAACAGTGAAATACTGTTCAGCCAGCCAAGAGGTTTGTGCTCATGACTCCAACCAGCATGGAGCTTACCCTGGAAATAATGCACAATGTTAACCATATTTACACTTTATTATTTTTGCTATTGCTATTGCTATTTTATACAGAAAATTGTAGATAAACTTCTGAGGGCAGCATAGACTTACCATTAACATTACTCTTTGGGCCTGAATTATTAAAGCTCTTCAAGGCTGGGACACTTTCATCAGTGGACCTAGGTGAAATAGCAAACCTGGAATGTTTTTTTAAAAAGTAATTTGCTATTTGTTAGCAAATGTTTCAGTCCTGGACCAGATGCATTCCAGGTTTGCTGGATCATCCAGGTTCACTGTTGAAAAAGTATCTTCTCTGGCTTTGGAGCAATTTTAAAGTGAGTGCTTTGTTTTTGACAAGTCAGCTGATTCCCTGACTTGCACTTTGAGAAGGAGCAGTAAAGTGCAACTGTGCTACAGCATGTCAAAGCAAAACACTAAGACTGCATACTATGAGCAAAGAAGGCTGCTAACGACACTTTATACAAGGTTTAAAAAAAAACTTTGATCCCTTTAATGCATATTGTGTATTCTTTACATGAATACTTATCATATATGTTTTTTTAAGTGGGAAGAGTAAATACATTCAGGTATGTTGTCATAATGTGAGTGCACTTAATTGTATATGGTAATAACAAGTCGGGTTAGCTTTTAAAATTTAAAATCTTTGGATCAACAATTCCATTTTTTACTCTTATGAATAATAGGACATTCTATATGATAAAAAAAAAACAGGAAAAAAACAAATCTAGGGTGGTTATCAAAGATTTGGGCAAAGAGTAAATAAAAACAACAACATAAAACTATTACTGATATGCAAAGGTTAATAGAAGATTATTTCAAAGAGCATTCATTTAGAAAAAATGCTTTAATCCTCCGCCCTTAGCTTTACCATTTTTTCTTGAGCACATAATAAATCTGGAATGCCTCAGAAATCCAAATGTACCCAGACATCAGCCAACTGAATAGGGCTTTATACCACCAGGGATGTGCCCCTTTTTTTCATAACCCTTACCCTCTAGCTCAGTTTGAAAAGACCCTTTACCCACTACTGTGCTGTAACCAACTATACTCCACCAAGATCCTACTAAAAAATGGGTTGGTGGAACAGTGTCCATGGTCTGGAGAAATCTCCAACCAATCTGACCATCTTTTACCTACATTTAAAGACCTCTTGCCCTCCTATCACCAAACTTCACCCTTTCCTTGGCCAAGGAATGGTTTATAATTATAAATTGCTTCTAATTGAACATTGGGTTATTTAAGTATTAGTTTTCATTCATGAACAAACAGGGTAAATAGTGAGTCACCTAAACCTCAATATAAGATCCTCTTTCGAAAGGGTCTAAATACAATAAGGTTATCTGCTGACTTTTTTACGCACCTCACAAAAAAGGCCAGTCACCACTCCTGGACCTTACTAAGGTGAGCTTTTTGCTATAAGTAAATCACAGGAACAGACTGCCCAGACACTTGCTGTACAGGACAGTACAACAGACCACATGCAAAAATGTGCATAATAGGATATCTTATTCTTTCCACTCATAATGATTTAGACACCTTCTTTTGAATCATTTTGCCCTGATTTGTTTTCTGGCAAGAAAAAAATTCCTCACCTTCTGATACATTTAAAGCACTCACTGATGGATCCCTCCCAGTCATCAGTCCCTTAAAGTATGGAGAATAGGAACCTCCTGCATGTCTGCCGATCTTGGGCCTGAAAGTCAACCTTGCACAGTTAATTCTTTATAAATTCCATTACTATTTGACTCAGAGAAAGTGAGTATCGATGGGTAAGGAAATCAGTGAAACACATCAAATCTTATGTCAATGCCTTAAAATGGAAGTCAAGGTTATTCATGATTCATTAAAACACTTAAAGGATCATGTCAACACATCAGGAAACATGTCAGCAATCATTGCTTTGTATTATTTCATGTTGACATTTTGTTTCATTCAACTGGCACAAGTTTTTATGAGTTGTTTGTAAATTTGAAAAGTACTAAAAAGGGATAGATGCACTTTTAAGTTTTTAATTGCTGTATGTGGGTGTTACCATTCCATAGTCTAAAAAAGAAAAGTGATGGGAAATACAAAATCTCCTACCTTAAGAATTTAGACTTATGTTCATGGTGTTTAAATGTGCCTTGAGAGCATGCCTAAGAGCCGTGGAATTAGGCATGAACATGTAACTATTTTTGTAGGTTAAGTCCTACAATGGTTGTTGCAGCTCCATAGGGATGAGGCCAGCTTTGCATGGTTTACAGGTACTCTTTGTCAAAAAAATGACAATATTCTTAACCTGAAGACATCTGTATCAGAATTATCAGAAAATGATGACAGAAATATCTACTGTTTTCCAGGATCCTCTTAGACATAATTAATTTAGAAAAAGATCTATGAAGCATTTTGGACAATAAGTGAATTAGAAAAACCAGATTGAGTTTGAAATGTATCTCTTTTTTTCAAGCTCTTAATCCCTGTACAGAAGAGAGATCACTGTGGCTGTAAATTATATTTTGTGGTCATGTCCAGTGACAGATATATAAATAACCACTGTACACAGCACAATTCTGTTCTATGGAGAGGGAAGATGGAGGGAATGCATAGCGATCATCCCCAATCAGTGGTTCATCATTTTGCCAGGATCAATTGATGAACAACATGCTGTACACATGTCATCTCTCAAGACAAGCACGAACATTCATCTCAGGCAACAAACATCTCTTGGTGATCCAGAAACAGGTTTGCTGGATCACCCAGCTTCACTGATCAAAGTGTATTCTCTCCAGCCTTGGAGAGCTTTAATAAATCAGGGCCATTAGATTAATGATGCTGGAAATGATTTTTCCAGTGACACTAAAACAAACGAGCGCTGTACACACTGCGTTCAGTACACAAACTGTTCAGTTTAATAGAGAGGGGAAGGAGTAGGATAAGGAGGGGGCACCATACAAAAGTACAATGATCATCCCGTCAGTCATTCATTTATCCGCCAGGACGGATCAATAAACATCAGGGGACAGTTGTGCACATGCAAGGTTTTGGCTTGGGATTACCACAATTGTTATCTCAACAATGATAATCTAGCACATATACACAGCTCACTGTTTTTCCTTAGTTGTCCTATTACTTCTTTTCATATCTCCTATATATCATATCTTTCTTTCTGCTGTCTGTATTTAAGTATTTACTAGTCTTTGCTTCTTCCCTACAGGAAGAAGGCAGATTGCTAAATGATGTTGTTAGTTATCTGTATTGATGTTAGATTTTCACCAGAGACATTTGCAAATGCTTAGAACCTAATACCAGGGTGCAACCAAATACAATACATTTGTATGCAGAATTCAAAGCCTACATTCTAAAGCAGCAAAGAAATCCCAAAAGAAAACATTATCATCACTATACATCCCAGCTGTAATTTGTAAATTGTACGTTCCTCTCCTGAAATGTTGTCTCAGGTTTATTGCCAAATATGTCTACTGTTGCTGTGGACAAACAACTCTATCTTTAATTCATCAATCAACAGCATATTGTTCCAGAAAGCCTGGCCTTTGTCTTTATGTTCTTTGGTGGTGTTGCTGTTCGGATTTGGGTCAAAGTAACATTCGGCCAAAATATCTGGTATTTAGTTTAGTTCTACAAGAATAATGTGGGGGCTAGGCACTGCTGATTCCTATGGCTGGGAAACTGGGGAATTTAGAGTTATTTATTGTATTTATTATTCAGGCAGGGTCTATGTTAGTCTATGTAGTGTAGGTCTATGTAGTGTAAGTGTGTACCTATGTTGTAAAGCAACATTATCATCATTGATGGTGTCAATGGACAATATCATCATTGGCATCTGGTGTCAATGGAATTTATTGAACTAGATTATTTGCAAGTGCAGCATATATAAGAGCAGACAATAAACAACACAGTGTCTTTTTCTAAAAAGAAGATAGCAAACAAGAGTATGTCTTATAGCAGATGGCACATTGCATGTCCCTTTCTGCAATAAGGACCTGCCTGCTCACAGATTATGCAAGCAGAGCTTCCACTTTTCCAAAGCATTGCTTTGTGCTGTCAGTGGGTTATTATTTAGTCATAACTAAGTACACAGCTTTACTTGTAGTTACACATTTTCTACAGTTCTAAAAGTGTATACTGTATACATTTTTAGCATTTTTAAAATTACCGTAAGGTTCCTCAGACATTTGGTGGTCTTCCAATGCCATATGGTGCATTTGGCTGCAGTAGTTAATCTCCTAACACTAGAACAAACCACCAAAATTCCTTTCCTATTGACTGTAATGGTGTTTGAAATTGAGACATTTAAAATCTAAAATTTGTCAACCAGTTTGTCTAAATTGTTCTGAACTGAGGATTTCAGTTATATTCCATGGCAAACAGTGATTGTGCTTTAGTGTTTTTTTTTTGTTTTTTTTTTATAACAAAAGTTTTGTTTTCCTGGCACATCCCCCATGTAGATTTAGTTGGTTCAATATATTCCTAATTTATGCACTTTGATACCAACTCTTGCAAGTTACCTGAGGTTTGATTTGGGGGTTCATGGATACTTCTGTTTCAATCATTCACCTCCTATGCCTAATTCATAGGTATGTAAGACCTTTGTGCAGATTTTTTCAATGTTGGCATGATGGCATTACACACCTCAGTAGCAAAGTGTGAACCAGATCCTCAATATCTGAGGTTTAAATAGGACCAGTTTCATCAGCATACCCTGTAGTACCTAGGATAGGTTCCTATTATTGGCACCTAATCTGTAACACCTGACTATTTTTACAGATTTTAAATGGTGGTGGTAAATACTTTTCTTACTACTTTCTTTTCACATGATAGACATGCATTTTCTTTAGATTTATTTACTTTAGATTTTGAGAATGTATATGCTGCGTCATTTTTTTGTTCAAATATATTACTTTTATCTGTAAGCACTGCATGGATAAAGATCTAACACAACCATTTCCATGAGATGTACCTACCTTTCACATCACTGTAGCAGAGAAGTGTTGTATTAGAAACCAAAATATGTGTGCCTGTAGTCTACGATGTTGGAAAATGGACCCTGTTTGTTGTTGGAATAAATTTTAAATAATTAATGAATGTATAATTAGTAGAATTATGTAATAGTATTTAAACAGTTTTTGCAAACCATTATTCACACATGTATCCAATTTTACAAATTTGTAAATACACGAATAAGGGAAAAAATACTGTTTGTAGTTTGTGATTTACTAAGCAGACATTCTACTTTTTAGAACACAGGTTCAGTATGTTCACTGCACTTTAAAGCTGAATGGGCCTCTATAGGATACTTGACACAAGAAAAACATTGAATATAATAACTTTTTTGACACCTTGTGCAGAGTTTAGAGGGCAGAAACAGGAAGAATTATTACACTGATACACTGATGTGGGCTTCATTGTCCTTTACTGTCAGCAGGTTTCTGCACATCTCCTGGTGTTTCTTATCTACTTCCCAGTTATTTGTTGCTGTGTAAGGAAGGACAGAAGGCTGAATAATTCTAATTCTTAACCTAGCTGCATTTAAAAATGCATTTAATGATTCATGACAACAAAATCTCATTTATTGGTGCTACATTATGATTACAAAGAGTACAGTTTTCAGTTAAGAAACATAATATAGGCTCATACCAGGTGACCCCTGGGCACTTAGGTTTCCCTTTGTCACTCTTGGCTTCCTTTTAGGAATTTTGATAGACATGATGTAAAACTTAAGGCTTGCAAGTTTAGTTTGTGGTTTACTGCCACAATATATCATAAACATGCTTCTAAAGACATTGCTGGTTACCCTATAGTAAAGTAAGCCTAGATCTCTATCAGGCTTGTCTCTCAAGATCCAGAGGCACAATTGGTACCTCAAGCACTCATTTAAAGAGATCTTGTCACTAAAGTAAAGTTTACAAACAAATCAAGAATAATGAAAAAAATGTAATAAATGCTACACACATTGCTGAACGCTGCTTTCATCTTGGCTAATCTTCTGCTGAAATTCAAAGAAAAACTGACTCGTACATGAGTATGGATCTCTTAGATTTCATGTATCTTTTAATTTTTCCTCCTGATGAACTCCATATTACACAGGTTTTTTAAACATTGATAATATAAAAAATATAAAATAAAAAAAAAATTATATAAAACTAAAATAATACCTTAACATAAAGCCAAAATAGCACCAATGCACCTAACACAGTAGGGAGCTGAGTAAACAACTGGCATCCCAGGTCTTTGCACATTAAATCTGTCATTGGCTGTTGTTACCCATGTTCCTACTCACCTTACATGACTTGTATAAGTTTATTTTATATCATTGATATGGAAAAGTTTATAGACCTCCACATATTCTCATTTTGTTGTTTTGCAGCCTGAAATGAAGACACACACACAAAAATTATTTTTTCCAGTTGTATTTATTCAATGCAACTCATAGCATCCAAGTGAAAGACAGAAAAGCAAAAAAAAAAAAAAAAGAATTATTCAGATGGATAAAGTAACATCCCTTCTTAACAAATACTTGTAAACATAATCAGATGCAACTAGTTACTTTCTTCATTCCACATCAAGCTATGTAATTGGCTTCTTTGATCAATTGTAAGAATTTTGTCAGGAGATATCATATATGTTTTATCCATCTCTAGGAGCACAGTAAAATCTATAATTGTATAAAAGTGAAAAGTATTTCAGACAACTAGGACCCTCCTCAGATAAGGCTGCCCCTCCAAACTGGATGAAAAAAGAATGAGGAATGAGTGAATGAGTCTTTTTTATTTTCTAAAAGTCAATTTTCTGACGGATTTTAACCTCATTTAAAAGAGAAATGTAGTTTGAGATTAAATAAACTCCACTACTTTAGTAAATCCAGATCTTTGTCTCTAATGATTTTAAACTCTGCACTCTGCCTAAAAATATTGCTGTTGGCAAATGTTGTAAATCCTAGACCAGATCTATTCCAGGTTCTAAGGTAGTTTTTCTGGACATCAGTACAGGAAAAGTTTGCAAATCCATACTTATTGAATCAGTGTTATTTATCTGGATTTTCATACTATCTGCATTGACTGTCCTTATTGGTTTTATTAATATTTAGTGAATATTATTTTAATATTAAATACCATTTTGAATATATCTATAAAAATCCTTCAAGGTTTTTGTAATCCTGTTTTACTCCTTTTAAAATGTAATTGGTATACTCTATAAAACAGCCACAGCAGATATACAAACCTATAAACTCAACCATGGATCTTACCAAAAGATTTCCTCAGGCATATGGAAAAACAGTAAGTTGGTTAACCTCACATATTTCAGTTGGCTGAGCCTTTAGAGAGATTCATTACAAAAGCCTGCAGAAAATTATATTACTTTTGTCAATAGAAGTACATCCGTTGTTTTCCATCTATTTATTATCATCTTTGTGCTTTTTTAGATGATATAGATGTTGTATTAACTTGATTTTTGTTGATTACAAGAGTGAAACAAATGATTGAAAATCATCATGAGAACAAGAAACAAGTAGGGCAAAGGTAGGACAAACAGAGTAGGAGGGTGATTAATAAAAAAAGAGATCGTTAAAGCAACAGGGGGAAACAAGACAGACGATAAACATGAAGTGGAGGCCAGAGGGAGGGAGGTAAAGATTGAGGGTATGAAAGGGAGTACTGGAATAATAGTCAACATTAGCCAATCAGGCAGAGCAAATGAACGGAAATTGAAAGAGAGAAGGCTATAATTATAGTTTTCAAGTAAAAAAAAAGCCTAAGGAATGCTGAGAAGTAAAAAATGGGGAAAAAATGAGTCCATTTTACTCAAGAGACCATGTAGACGGAAACATCAGATTTATAAGTGTCAGACAGACAATCCTACAGGTTCTCTAGTAGCCACCCAGTACTGTGAGAACAAGGAACGTGAAGTCATTACGTCAAGTGTAACTACAGACATTAGTAATTTTATATATATGCGGTACTGTGTGCCATTGGACCAGCATGTTACTGTTATAAGATATTCCCAATGCAGAGGACTTTACTAGACTGAAAGAGAAGTTATGTGTGGCCTGACAACACAGAGAAAGGTCATGTCTGAAGGAGAATAAGATCAGCCAAGGGGGAAAGAGAGGAGAGAAGAAAAGAGAATGGGAAATATTAGGCGGCGAGGGGGGGGGGGGGGGACAGCCAAGAAAAGATTATAGGCAGATAGCAACAAATAAAAATGCTGTAAAAAACTAATTATTGATAAGGACCCTCTTACAGTGCAGTAAAATCAGATTCAAGAAATTGGTTACAGGTAAAAGCATTGCTAAATTCAGGAATCCTCTATTGTACCACTGGTCAACCAACATAAATGCAATCCTGGCTTATTCTGCTGTAGAGACTAGTCACACCCTTTTCCTGGGTGCCTGTATGGCAGGTCAGATTTTTATATTAAAACACAGATCAGGTTATGAACATCAACATATACATATTACTAAGCCACAGAAAAAAGCTTTCATTTACACCCTCACTAACCTTTGTAGTATAACCTATTGTAGAGCAATTAATTCTCAAAATTCAGAAAAGAAGCTGTAAAGTCATGTTGGGTCTTAGCACTTTTCTTACTGACCTTTTGCTGTTCATTAGCTCTTTGATTGTAGTCAGAGAGTTGAAGGCTGCCAAATCACTGCCAATAGGGAGCTGAACAACAGAGAAAAAGTGAAAATAGGGTTCAGATTGTTTTTTTTTTATTGCTGTACCGCTGCAGTTTACTGCTATCAAGCAGTACCAAACACTGCTTATTTTGAAATACCTTTTTTCAGCTGCATTAGCAAGCTTTTGCAAGCAATTGGAAAGCTGTTGAAAGTGTTCGCAAAGACAGCAAATGAGAACTGCTAGAGAACTGCACCACAACAACTTACTAGAATGGTCAACAAACACTCATAAATGTATGTCAATACCTTTTCATTACAGCTTCCTGGTTTATAGACATTGAAATGAAGCCCCTGGGAATGATTGCTTGCTTGGTTGTCAACCACATAATTAAATGAAAAATATTTAGCTGAAAATATTGAGGGTAAAGTACTCATGGCTTCAGCTACTGAGGTTAGTGAAGGCTTGATTTATTTCCATATGCATAATGCATTTGAAAATCTTTACATATATACCAGTAGCTTAGTGAAAGTTTTACTTTAAAGTGTTTGTAATCCCAAGATCAGTTTTTCATTACATTTAGCATTTATATTTCATTATTATTATTCATTATTATATATTTGTATACAGTTTTTGTCAGTTTGTTACAAAGTTTTTCTACCTGTGGAGTACTTCACGCATCAACACTATTAGACTGCTGTATGCTCTCATTCAGCTGCCTGTGGGCTATCTATCAGGTCTCTCCAATACACATCCCATCAGCCATCTAAAGGAGCATGCATTAGGCTTACCATGCTGCTACTTCTTGCGAGCCAATGGTATGGCATTGTCAGCCTGAAACTGGAAGCATTTTTATTGTCAGGTACATCAGGTAGAAAATTGGAAACCATTTCCAAAAAACTATTTGCGAAAGAAAACTGGAACAGAAGACAAAATCCATGGAAAGAAATGAGGTGACTCTGAAGACTCATTAAAATCAGGCACAAGTACAGATGGAACCACATACCACTTTGTTGTGTTTACATTTTAACAACTCTTAATCATGAGGCTCTTGACTAAGCACCAAGGTGAAAAACACATTAAAGTGTTCTGTACTTCCCGTCCTTATGCCTAAATTAAATAAACCTTACTGGTCACCACACTTTCTGTAGATGGTGTCTTCAATTCCAGCAGCGTGCACAGCCTAGGCAAGATTCGGAGTCTCCTGGTCATTGAATTAGACAGAGGTGATCCATCATTTCTGGTGTCAGCCAAAACATACTAAAGACAAAACATACTAAAAAACTGTTTAGGTTGGGTACATGTCCCTCCAAGCATTACATTTTTTATTTGTTCCCTGCAGTGGTGGTAAGTGTTCCTCTATGGTGCTGAAAATGGTGTTTAATGGTGCCGTAAAAACCATTGTGTTTGGAATTCGTCTGTGAGCCCAGGAATGATGCCACACCCTCAGGTGTTTCCATTGTGCCCTGTCTTCACAGAAAATGGGTTCAATGATTCTAATCATCAAAGGGAATTGGAAAAGTACCAGTGCTGGAACACCAAGCATGGAGTTTGCACAGGACCTTGCCAGAAGTAAGTATTTCAGCAAAAGCAATAAAAGTATTATGAATTTCCACACTTAAAATAAATAACCCATTAACTAATGGAAGGAGCAATTCTCAGGTTAAGCTATGTGAATACGCAAGATTGTCACTGGAGACCATTATCTTTGCTTTGCTCGAAAATCTAGCATGCGTACATCTTTCCTCTGATGTCTTTCACCTATCTGTCCTGGTGGATGAATGAACAGCGAAGATGACAGCTATATTTTCCGATAAAGAGCATCACAGTGGGTTTGCCCCAGTTATCCACCGTTCTCCATATAACTGAACAGTGCTGTGTATATAGCACTCACTTATCCTAATGTTCCTGGAAATTATCTGGAATGATCTAACGTGTACATGTGTGCCTGAGCCTTTTCAACCAAAATTGACCTCAGTAAAAACAAACCCAAAGATAACATAAAAAAGTTGGATGAAATAAAATTTTCTTTGTTGCCAAAAAAACATAAAAATATAGTGTAAAGGTTGATGTTGTGTATATACAACTAATTTCCAAACAATTCAAACAGTTTGGAATTCTGTGTCAATTTTAAGCACTTTTATCCAGCTTTCAGCTTTAAAACTATTGGAAACCAACCCAACGGATGAAAGCAACAGTTTTCATTATTTTACAGCTTTGTTCATAAATGTTTGAAACAAATACAGTATTGCATAGAATCTTGGCCAGCATTTGTGGTCTCTGTGGAAGAGGGGAATAGAGAAGTCCTTCCTTGCGAGTAATACAAAAAGGCAATTATACAATAGAATTTGTACTTTCTTTTGCACTCCATTAGTACTCACAGACTATACTACGGGAATACTACAGGAGAACTTGGCTTTTCTTAATGGTACAAGATTACCAGCAAAGCTGTACAACATTGCTTGGCTCAGCCTGCATAGTGAAACGTTTGTCAGGGGCAATCTGAAGTTCCCCAAGGTCTCTGACAGGGTCGCCTGAGTTACATATTCATCAGGTTGAAAAAAAGTCCAAGTTCAACTACTTGCGAAATAAACATACTACAAACCAGCATATTCCTGATAAAACCATATATACATAGCGGATCCAGAGTAAGGCAAAAAAAAACTATTAAAGAAAACAATTCCTATCTAATCCCATGAGGCATATGGAAGATCCCTGGGTTAACAGTCTCTGGTGTCATTCCTTTTAAACTTTATTACCCAGTGATATTCTGTGCATCTAGAAAAGCTTCCAGCTTCTTCCTAAAGCAATCCCTAGAACGTGCTAAAACTTCTTCCTGAGGAAGCCTATTCCACGTTTTCACAGCCCTTACTGTGAAGAATCTCTTTCTTATGTGGAGATTAAACTTATTTTCCTCCAGACACAATGAGTTCCCCCTTGTCGTTTGCAAAGACCCTAAAGAGAATAATTCAGAAGCAAGTTCTTTATACAGACGCTGCTAGATAGCTAAAAAAGTCACCAGTGTCCTCCTACTGGCTCTGCCAAATGAGGTCAAATGGCCAAAAGTCAAGGAACCCCTAACAGGCACTGGGGGAACCCTAGGAATCCATGGAACCCTGGTTAGAATGGTTGGGGTAGATGATATTGAATGTTCTCCAGTCTTTTTGATTTGTTTCAGCTTTATCTGGGAAGCTCACAAGTGTGTAATAAACTCAGAATAAATATTTTCAGTACCAGAGAGAAGCCTGTACAACTGTGCCAGACTGAAGGAGAGGCTGGGGGTCAGCTGAAGTGTATGTAAGGCTATTTTTGTTAATAGATAGAGAAGGGAAGAGCTAAATCTTTTTCCTATTGGCTGGATTCCCTTTGTTTTTAGTCCTAAAGAGGAAATAGGAATTGAGAATAAACTAACACAAATTAAGGGTGGACATTGTCAGTGTGTGACCTTATTGGACGTTAAACCCTCACCTTTTGCTATGCTAACAATATTAAATTGTTTAAATTCCTATCACTTTTATGTCTTGGTGAATATGGTCAAAAGGACAAACAGAAAAACAAAGGGTTCTATATAGGAGAGACATGGGCAGCAAAAAAAAAAAAATGCTATGTGTGTGCAGACAAGTGGCCATAAATATAGCACAAAAATACTTTTTTTTTTTTTTACAAAACAGTCCGCATACATTTTTTATAAAACTGCATCACACACTTTAACCAATCTTTGGTTTTCCAAACTAACCCTCAACCACCTGGGCGTTACACTGATGTCTAGATTTCTGTTCCAAAAGCGGTACACTGTTTTTCATGAAATTTTTTTTTTTTAAATTGTAGACCTGTAACTTACAGAAATATGTCCGAACAAGGGTCTAGTAGATATCATGAATATAAAAAAGGTTTAAAACACACAATCATGTAAAAAAAAAAAATTACTTTTGATAAAATTAAATAAAAGACACAAAAATCAGCTTAAACAAGAATACATAAATAAATGAAAAATACTGAAAATGCGATAATTTGGTATACTGTATAGTAATATATTTTTCTAAAACACCTCCCTAGTGTCCAACGTCACATACCTATAGACAAAACCACATAAATATATTTTCTATTATTTTGTATTGGATTGGATACAGGAGTTTGTATCCAATCCAATACAAAATGATCGTTTGAATTTACCAGTTATATACTTTGTATTTATTTTGAATTATTTTGTATTGGATTGGATACAGGAGTTTGTATTCAATCCAATACAAAATGTGTTTGAATAAGTTTCAATTTGAATTTCCCGCACACGCACCGACGTCATCGCCGAGGGACACGTACACGCTACAGATGGAGAAGAAGCCGGCCGGCTTCTTCTTCTCGGAGAAGGCACCCGACGCTGGAGATCGACGCTGGAGGACGATGCTGGAACACGACGCTGGATGATCGCAGCGGGACCAGGTAAGTGATCGATAAACCCGAACTTTTCTCACTGTATTTTCATACAGTGAGAAATGTTCGGGTTTATCGATAATTGTAATTTTTTTTTACCCGAACCAAGGTCGGGTTTAGCTGTAGGGTGGTTAATAAATGTACAGCTCTGCATATGTTGGCGCTATATAAATACAGTATAATAATAGTAATAAAAACATTTAAAACACTCTAATCCCCAATTATGAAATAACCATAATCAGTAGTTTATATTAGGCCCTAGGGTAAACCAACCTAGAAAAAATAATGACTTATATAGATAAACATGTATATACTACAGTACAAATCAAAGTACAAATAGGGTATATCATGGATTTTGAAAACATCAGCTGATGAAGAATTAAGGGAGGAACCTGAAATCGCTAAAAGTAAGCAGATTTACCAAAAAGCTCTAGGGTCATTCCAACTGACTGAGGGGGCACATCTTGCATTTAGGGGTAAGGAGGTTTTATCTCCACATGCAGAAAGGCTTTTTCACTGTAAGAGCTGTAAGCCTGTGTAAAAGATTCTCTACGGCATTAGCATTAGCCAGCTCAGTTAATTGTGTTTTTAAAAGCTGGATATATTGCTAAATGCACACAATATAGTTGTCTATTAACTTCTATGAAATTTAATACTATCAGAGATTGTTGTTTTGGGGATTATCCGATCACTTGCACATGTATAGCTAAAAACAAGTCAACAGCTCCCCCTTAAGGAGCCCTTTTGTGAGACAGGAGGCAGTTTCCAGCCATTGTGATAATGCATAGTCACATGAACTGTGTAACAAAAGTATGGGTGAATACCAAACAGGATCTCAAAAATGGCAACTTGCATACAGTTTTTTTATGTAGACCTAGCAGTCAGTTCTTAGGCATAAATTCCTTTCCAGCAATAAAGACATTCCTTGTGGGAGCCCACGCAAGAACTATCCATGCACACCTAAGGGGGTTACTGAAATGAGGATTGTTTTATAGTAAAATAAACAGCATTCCATGAACCCATGTATGTATTTAGCTGTATGCTGCAATTTACTTTTACTAAACCAGGCCCCAGTCAAAACTTAGAGATGGTGATGTGCACCTTTTATTCCAATTCGATGCTTCTGTATACTAACCATTCTAATAATTCGAGGTTCTGTTAATTAGGGTTTTAAGGATTCTTGTTGATCCATTTGATCCATGATCCATAGATCTGGTCATATTATTGATTTCATGGCTCATGTTCTTCCTCTATCAGACTATCTTTATGTAGTCAATACATGAGATTACTCTCCACCATGTCTAAGCTTTGGTGACAGACAGATGCCCACTGGCTGACAGCCCTTGGGGAGGATACCAGTTTGAAAGATTAGATTCTCCTCTGAGGTCATCAGGCGCTCCATATTTTCACTCCTTCTTCATCTGCATTATAATAAACATGCAAAGTTGTTATGGTTGACTTGTCTGGCAAGTCTCTGAAGGCCTTAAAAGATCTGCTGCCCTAGAAATGGTTGGAATATACACCCAGTCTACCATCTCAACCACCCCAGGGTTCCTTCAGGGCTTGAGCAATGAGCAAATTGTGTCTCACCGGTCAGCTTGACCCCAATGATATTTTTGGCCATCTGGCCAGCAATGCAAGTGTATATAGCAATTATAATAGGGGTTCCCTAAGACATGAAAGATATTTTAAGAGTTTTGCTATGTTAAAAAGGTCAAGAAAGGCTGCTCTAAACTGTTATCTATATTGACTTGCCAGATCAGCAACACAGATAGCTTTCAAATCAAAACATCAAAATGCCAGTTAGAAAAATTACATTATCAGAGGAAAGTTTACTAATGCTAGCCTCTGTTATTCCCCCATGACAACGTCCCTTTAAAGGCTCTCTTGCACTGGTTGATATTTCAATAGATTGGATGTTACACTTGTAAAAACAAAAAAAAATTTATATAATGCCATGGTAAACAAGAGTTTTCCTGACCAATTTAGCAATCAATCATTGATTTGTACTGCTTTTTCCTACCTGGTCTTGACCACCACCATCCCTAAAAGTGCATTCCTTCCAATCTTCTAAGATAAAAAGATCAGGTTGTGATGCTAAAATGGTTAAAACACATGACCTTGTTACACCTCTATTTACTTTGTTATGTCTTAATCACATTGCAAAACAACAAAAATAAAAAATAGTTGACATTGTTACAATCCCTTTACACTTGTGTCTCCAAATATGAAATCAGTTCCTGACAGTGTAATATGAAGTCCTGAAAATGTAAACATATAAATGTACTTGTTATATTTATCTATTCATCAGACCATAAAGAAGTATGCGGAGCACTTGTACTCAGGAGTACATATGATATGCATTTGAAACGTTAATATAGCAGTACACATTTCAGAGTCCGAGTTTTGGACCTGTTTTGCCTATCTTTAGATGCAGCATGTCCTATTAAGGTGCGTTTGAACTGCAGGCAAAGCAGACTTTTCTTGTCAAATGCCGTATTTTCCACTTGAATTTCCAGCGGTAATGCCTGCTTCTGACAAAAAATTAGCCCTTAGCCCTGAGTTGTTCACATGGATGGTTTTTCAGCCATGGAGAATTTAGTTTTGTAGCTGGTTGACTGCTTAAAGTACGCTAACAAACTGCCAAGTCCTCTCATTATAATGGAAATGAATGAAAGCATTTAAAGGGTGTTTTTACTACCACTTTGCCGGCATTGCATTTACTTTGTGGTCAAATCATTGTTCTGAAACACTTCTTCTCATGGCCAATTTTCTTGTAAACCACTTCCATAGACTTTAGAGGAAATGATTTGTAAACATATGCTAAGCGTTTTTTAGGTGATTTTTAAGAATGGTGTTTTGGGAATGTTTGTGAAGAAGCAGTACAAACAAAACATGAGCCACAGCTCCTTGTACTTCTCCATTTCCCGTGTAAGGCAACTGTACTGAACAAACACTAGTGGTAGTTAGTCACATTCGACTAGATTAGTTTTTGTAACATTGAAAGTGATAAAGAAGCATGCACAGCTGGGAAACGTCTTCAACAACAAGTCCAGTTAAATATGACTAACTACTACTACTAGATATACAATGACCTGGATGAATGAGAACCATTACAGACATATGATCAAATGCTCCTATACAGATAGTCACGATATGACCCCCCTAGCGTTCTAATTCTGAACGTACTTCCATGCAAAAAGGGTTACATTTTTTTACATGGAAATTCATATTACATTGTAGGCTTTAATTCTTAGGCATAAATCACCAAAATATGTCAAATATTTAATAAATTTATTAATAAATTTTAATAAAAAAAACACAAAAATCTGTTAAAAAAAATAGTGAAACATGCAATATAACTGTACAATAACATATATAATATATATTTTTATATTATAATTATATCCAATACAAAATTATTTGAATTTCCCGCACCTCCTCCCGCCCGCACCACCCCACTGGGAAACCCCGGAGAAGGTCTCTGCATTTCCCGGCTGAAGATTGAACAGGGAGGACGCCACCCGAGGACCTGCAGGGACCAGCAGGATGCTGGGGGACCCCAACGGAGCAAGGTAAGTATGTTTTTTTAAAGTTTTAAGCGATCCCCGAAAGTGACTCGGGATTACCGCTTTTAGCATGTAAAATCCAACCCGAGTCACAGGCGTGATTTCGGCTAGGGGGGTTCCGCCATATGGGGACATCCGACATATGGACGACTGCTAGATACGAACGGGGCTTCCCTGCTCCCTTGTGTGCAGGACCAAGGCTTCATGGTGGGCTGTTTGCATGACTTGCAGATGATATCCTTTGCTAAACACAGCTGAGGTTGTGGTGATATAAATAACTGAGCTGATCTGTAGCACCTTGTAACTCTTTAATGAACAAGACAAACTCTGCAGTTGTTTCTTTTTGCATATCAAAGCACGGCTTGCTCCAGAAGTTAATGAATGTCTAGGCTCCATAAAGTTTTTTTTTTGGTTTGTTTGTGATTAACTCACAGTGAGTATTTTATACAATAACTGACTAATATTATGTTAAGACAAACATCTGTTCTAATTGCATTTATTAAAATAATGTACCTGTTACGACTTACATACAAATTCAACTTAAGAACAAACCTACAGTCTCTATCTCATATGTAACCCTACATGTAACGCTTTAAATACACCTTTGTAGAACTAGTGCAACCTAAGCAGTTAAAGCCTAAAAAATAGTAACTACGTCCCCGATGGGATGGGGGTCACCTTTAACTGGGATGGAAAAGTAGTTGCACATAAATGAGAAATTTAACAGGTCATCATAAAGATGATAGCTTGCAGAGATGAATCAAAGAGATCCAAGAGGACAACATGAGCATAGTGGTGGATAGGTGGGCAGGTGGAAAGAAAGGACAAGAAGAAAGAGTTAAGAAGGAGAAGGTGAAAAGGGGAGGGAAGGAGGCAGGGACTGAAAGAGAGAGAAGGAGAGAAGAGGAGGGGGAAGAGGTGGGACTGGAGATCTGCTCTTAGCTTCAGCATTCTGACAATGCCTTGAAATATCTTACTTTTGATCAGTTTATTTCTGGCTGACATTCACAAGCAAGCAGACACACAGCAGTGATGGACAGAGCTCTGAGGGTCTGAGCATTAGACATCTCTCCATACAGACAAGGCTCAGCAACCCCCTCCTTCCAGTGATCTCTGCAGGGGGCTCTGATTCCTGCCTGGGGCTGTGCCATTCCATCCTGACGGGTCCATGGAGAAAGTCCAAGAGGAGAATGAC
Organism: Pyxicephalus adspersus; assembly: GCF_032062135.1. NCBI lineage: Eukaryota > Metazoa > Chordata > Amphibia > Anura > Pyxicephalidae > Pyxicephalus > Pyxicephalus adspersus. The sequence goes on from NC_092860.1 coordinate 22,454,358, forward strand.
ACGGAGCGGTGGGAGAGACCGGAGGAGATAACAGACACCGAGAGGGGCATCATCAAGGAGACCTGGGAACGTCTCTATGCAAACTGTGAGGATGTTGGGGTCTCAATACTGATAAGGTAATGTCAGAGCAGAAGATTAAAAAAGCCAAGCTGTCCTAATCTGTCAAGGATCAGAAGATCTCATGCCATATGCACGCATAGATCCATGCTGTGACCCTTCTAGCTGTCATTGACACATGGCACAGTGACTTGGTGGCAGCACATGCCCAGAGCTGGGCACTCTCTACCTGCCATGCACGATCCAATGCCACCATGCACAGGACTTCCCACACTATGACATGATCACATACATTTTACATGAGCTCCTCTACTTACACGGTTTGCCATCTTCACAGAATGTTCTGTGCCATAGATAGAGGATTTCCCAGTCTTGCAAACAGCAATCTGTCCTGATTGCCTTCAAAGAATCCCCCACCCCTCCCTTGTTGGTATTTATATTCTGTACACCTTCCATCCTTCATGCATACAAGGCAATGTTGGGGTTAACAAGAGGACTTGAAGTAGGTAAATGACTTCTTTGGGATCTTGATGTCATATTATCCTGAGGGAAGTCACCCTGTGACTTTTCTGTTTATGTTACATTTTCTATTTTTTACTATTTCATGTCTTAGCTGGGGGATTCTGACAAGTGTGCTACTTCTGGGGCAATGAGGACATCTGATGCCCTCTAAACATTCATAAAATCATTTCATTGGTGTATCTGATCATTCATCTTGGCTTCCTAGATTTGTTTAACCTTTGTGATAAAAAGAGATACTTTGTTTTCCTTTTTGTTTACTTCTATAGTCAGCCAATCAGATCAATTAACAATGCTTAGGCACGGGGATAAAAAGATTCAAAAAAAGCAAAGGGTTATTCTCATTTCAGTCTAATTAGATTTGGATATTACAGTCATGTGGTTTTGTAAATTCAGCCTAATTAGATAAAATGAATATTGACATTTTACATTAAATTCACATCAGCAAGATCTTTTGGATTCTCTTAAAGCAAAAAAAAAAAGGAATCATAAGACCTTTTTGGCCTCTTTAAAAGGTGTAAACACCAGTATTATCCAACCCTGTATAAAACTAATTAAAAAAATCTTTACCTAGCTGCTGAAAGCTGATTGGTTGAGAGAGGTTACTGCACCACCATTGCTCTCTGTGTTGTGATGTTTAAATAGGTTCCCCATATAAATAGTACTATCATTTATGCTATCAGTGGTTAGCACAAAGAATCCTGGGACAGATTTACTGTCTGCCCATGGACATGCACAAGAGCATCCATTGGTTGCACGCTACGGTAGAAAGCATATGTGTTGAAAGCATTTGTATATGACAATTTTTTGTTGTTTTTCGCACTCTTAGGGACTGATGTTGAATAGCAAATGTTATTTGTTAACAGTTCTAAAAATAAGTTTGCTATGTTATTAATATATATTATAATATGGAATATATATATTTTTGTTATACATTATATATTTTGTTTTTACAAACAATTGTATATATATATATTTGTCAAGCTTCACCTTACTATTATCTTTTTAGTAAAAGACTGTTTTAACAATAAGTTCAATACTATTTTTCTTGAATATTTTTACTACAAAAAAAGTAAATAGCAAGACATTAGGACTTAAGATAAATAAAAATAAAGGTGCCATAAATGAGATGGTAGTCAAAATATTTAACCACCAAATGCTTCTTCCTTAGAACAGTCGTGGCATTAGCATATTTATTTGTATCAGTTAGGTATTCATGTTTGTGCCCTAGGGAAACCAAATGCCACCGTAAGGAAAAAATATGGACAACACATGGAAGGCCAACTTTGTGATGGTCTATTTCTAGGATAATCATTTTAGGAATGTGTACAGAGGTTCTAGACTACCTAAAGATATATAGTGATCACCCTAATGGGAGATCATAATGGGTGATTTGGTACCCTTATTAAAAGGAGACGAAAATACAGAAGGAAAGTTTTTGAAATTAAGGGAGAAAAATACATATAGAAAATCAACAAAACTATAACATAGTAAAATGGGTGATCTTTGGTTCCATATATACAAAACAATGTTTAAATGTCATGCACACCCCCAGGGGGCTTTGTCTGGCACAATGCCACATGTTAGACGGTGGCCTAGGACGCCTTTATTTCCCTTTTTACTAGTGTAAGTAGGAGATTCTAATCTGTAATCTTGTGAACAAACAAATGGGCAGGTTTTCCATAACTCGTTCTAGTTCACACGGGAATACTTTTCATCAGCAATTAGAAGCATTATAAAGGTAGTAAGCTGTAAAGGTATTTCTGATTAGTTATGAAGTTTTGAATTACAGTACATTTTGTTGCTCAATTTGTATTCCTTACTAAGCAAAAACAGCATCTGCTAAAATCAATATATAAAAAGCAAAATATGACAAAAACCTTCAGACCATGAGTGCATAGAATTACATTCATATACTGCAAGGGTAAACATGTTTGAATGCTGACATTGTTAATTATTAATGCATAGAATGATATCCATATACTTCAAAGGTAAACAAGTTTGAATGATGGCTGTATGTGCATATTTTTCTAAAGCTGAACTTCAGCCTCATCTTTTCCTGCACAGTTGTACAGGCTCCCCCCCTGTACTGAAATTTTTACTAATTTCACTGCAAACTTAGAGCATTAGAAGCTGCATCAACTTTGATCAAGCCACCCTAAATGATCTGCCCAATTCTTTCCCTGATTCATTTTCTTTTAATCATGGAGCTTTAGCATTTCATGTAAAAATTACATAGGGAAGGCTGCTTCAGGAAGCTATGTACAGCCCCTCCTAAGAGCCCATGATCTGCCTACATTACATACATAAGCACAGAGGGATGGTGTCACTGAGTTTAAAATAAGGTATGTAAAAAAAATGAAAAGGTTGTTTGGAAGGTCAGTTATTTTAGTACAGGAAGACTACAAAATATAATTCATAGGGGGAAATTCTTATGGAAAAAATAACTCATCAAAGATGATACAAAAAGGCTGGTTGGCTTGGGTCAAGTGTATATTTGTGATTTATATTTACTAAAATGTGCATAGCTAATGCACCACACCTATGAAAAGTAATTATTGCTAAAGTAGAGGAATACTCATGTGTAGACACATGCTCCTCAATGTGCCGCCAGTGTCATGTCTGGCAGGTACATGTGTCGTGTAGTATGCAATTAACATAATCCTAGGGTGCAGCCTAAATGCAAATGTTCACACAACTGTGCTGCCAAATTCCTGCACCAATAAACATGACCCGGGTTCTAAAGAAATATTTTAATCATTGTCATTGGTGATGTTTGTTTCTCTGAATATGACCTAATAGTAATGGTTTCATAATGTCAAACTTTAGCCTCCTTTAGGAGGAATATTTTTTTTAAACAGTTTTTAATAAATAGTTTTGTGCATGCAACAGATTAGTAACAATGGAAAATAGTAAGAACAACCAGTGGAGGATCAGAAACAAAAATAAAAAGGGAAAAGGAGCACCCGCATCATCCTATTTGGAAAGATAAACTGTGACGTAATAGCCGGATATATTGGTAATATACCATGTCAAATACTTGAAAGAGTCCATAATTAGACTCCTGTCAGGGTCTGTAAAGGCATGGGTCAAAAACGGATACCATTGTTGGAGGAAACGAGTTATAAAGTAATCACCTTGTATTTGGGCGTCCAGCATTTCTCTGTGGAATAGAACCTTTAATGATGAAATAACTTGTTCTGGTCCAGGCGGTTGGGTTTGTTTTCAACTTTGCATGATTGTTCGTCTTGCAGCCAAATGACTAATCCATGCTTTTGCCAAATAAGGCATGTGATCAGAGATGGTATGGTCCAAATATCCAGCATCAGTCCAGGAATATTTGGAACATTATGACCCGTTACAGTGGTTATCAATAACCGCACTTGTTGCCAGAATAACATTAATACTAGGGCAAAACCACAGATGCTGAGATAATGATACATTAGCACAATTGCACATAGGACATTGAAGATGCCATAATCTTGTGTGTTGTACATCCGTGGAGGGTCGGTATACCTTGTATGCCCTATGTAGTATCATTAACTGTGACTTCCTCCATGTTTCGTACATTTCCTTACCATTAGGTAACCTTGTATAGCATGTTCCATTATGTACTGATCAGGAAAATCATCTTGCAACAATTTCACATTAGTAGCTGACAATTCTTTTGTAAAAGTGGGCAACAAATATGCGTATATATTGGAAATATTTGGAAGGGATAACAGTTGAAAGAATATTTTTAATCAATTCTTTCCATTTTCATGACTTGCCTTATTGTAGACCATGTGACATCATCATTGGGTAATATAGGCAGATTGTGGTTAGTGGGATGAGCTGTACACAAGTTTTCTAACACAGCAGACTGCCATTGATTTTACCCGCATGATCTTGAGCCTGATTAAAAAGAACTGTAGTTCAATGAATAAAATGGGGGAGGCCAGGGTCAGGTTACCTGAGTAAGGTTGGATGACACTGGACATCCTCCAGCCAGGACTTGCTGCAGCTTCTAACACTCAATATGGGAGCTCACAGAGCGCAATCAGAGCAAAAACATTTTAGTAGTGGAGAAAGCCCATACTACTGTGAAAGAATGAAGGGAAGCTGGTGGTTAGAAGAAGCTACTTCCTAAACAAACTAGTTTTTGTCTATGCCTTCTCCACTATGGCAATAAAGTCTTATGAAGTGTTATCAGCCCTGGCCGGGATAACTAATTGGACAACAAAATATATTCTCTGTATGTTATAGAAATAGGAAAAGAGCAGATGTTTTGTATTCCAAAACAGGTGCAAACAGATTTAGGTGAATATGCTGTTCCTCCAGAAGTGCAGTAAGTGTGTTACTGGCAGGATCACCGGCCACTCCATCTAAGGGCTGGTAAGTGGCTCTATAGTATGTTTATATACATATTCTTTCGATACATCTAACTTTCTTAGCAGTCAGTGCCACTTTAGCTGTGTTTGTAGCCCCCCCCCCCCCCCCATTAACTGTTAAGAGCTAGTTCAAGAGCCCATTTAGTGATTGTTAAAGTGCATCCAAACCCCAAAAAATCTGTATATTGCAGTTTACCTGTTTTTAGATGTGGTGGTTGTGTTAGTATTATTATTGTTGCTCTTCAGAGGAAACCAACTGCAAGGGTCAATTTTCCCAAAAATCAGTTTTAGGAATATTTAATCATTTTATTGCCCATGGCCTAAAAAACAAAATAAAATCATCATTGAAGAAATTTATTTTCCAATAACTGCACCTGATTAAAAAGTGTTCCACAGCAATTCACCCACATTCATACAGCATCATTATATGTATTGTAATACCTAATTTGATTTTAATTCAGTCTCTTGTTGTCACTGCACAGCAGTTCTCAGACTAGGAGAGGGCAGTGGCCAAGAGATAACTTGTTAGTCTGCTGTTTCTTCTTTCACTGTCCACTCATAGGCTGAGTGGGGGACCTGCAAGTGGTATTTAACTGAACCTGGGAAACATACGTTGCCAAAGCAGACTGTGCTTATATTACCTTGTGGCAGGTAAAACAGTATATATATAAAAAAAAAATATATATATATATATATATATATTGCAAATCAACGGGTTCACTTAAATAGGCCTCATTTGAATCAATGGTGGGCAATTGAACACCACTATCTTAACCCCCTACAGAAAATGGTGACAATGTCAGAGAGATGACATCACATTTTTACTTGTAGCACAAGGCACTGTGTAACACAGAAATAAAGCCTGGGATCTAAAATTATCCACTGATAGGCCTAATGATGACTGCTAACAATCCCAGCACCAAGACTTTCCAAACCTGACAATGACTTGCACTTATGTGCAAAGGGACATTTGCCTTCCTCAAAACCCACTGCAGTCAGCTATAAAACCCATCTGTAGTTTTGCAGGATTGGTTTGTTTTGTTCCATATTTTGCCCAAGACAAAACCCAATAGAGCATGCAAAGTTCCTGATTGTTTAGGCAGTGATCAAGTCAGGGCAGAACCGTATAGTCAATTACCAATAAAGGGGAAAAGAGAACCTGTCATAACCACTGTGCTTTCCTATGGAAAAAAACAGCCTTTTGTCACATGTGTAACAGAAAGTAATACTATGCTATGACCCAATATTTTCAAGATCTATGAATGATCTAATATTTGCCAGTTGTAACAAAGATCACTGAGCATCATAAATCCAGACAGTGTAAAATGCCTTCATTATCACAGCAGTATTTTTTTTCTGCATTCCATCACATTTTATTCCATCAAACAAGAATAGTTCTGTGTTAAAAAAATAGTTTTATTTATTTGTATAGTACAAATGTATACACAGATATTTCCTATTTCAGTTTATATATTGCTTGTATAATATTTTGATTCCAGAAATAAACATTGAATACAATTTTATTCAATGTGGAAATACAATTTCAATGATGTTGCACTGGTTTAACATGTTTGGCTTTATAATTGGACAATCCATCATTAGCAGGTCGCTTTTACCTTGTCTTTCGTTAACTGATACTCCATAAAGAGCTTCGTGAACAGGCAGTGTGCTCTACCGCGCCGCCTGCTGGTTGAGTGTGGTAAATATGAAAGATTCATGTCCTATATTGCAGATTTTTCTGACAAACAAAAATAACTTATATCACATACTCTACAGCTGTATCAGTGATGGTGGTAGAATACTAGAAAAATGTAGCCTCAGACAGGATAGAACTATGGGAGGACAAGTCTTTTTTTTATTGAAATCTTGGTTACATGACCATTTTTCCTTCATTTGAAAATAATAAGGTATAGCTTCATGTTAAGAAAGTTGATTTGTTTGTTGAGGTGTGTATTTGTATTATGCATTCTTATATATAATTCTAGTTTTAATAAAGTCATATTACAGAATAAAAGAGCCAAATACAAAATAGAAAATGTTTCTTGATTACTGGTGAGAAGTTTAATTTTTTCCAAACCTCTTCCCTGGAATCCTGGAGTTCCTCCAGAGCTTGTTAGGGGTCCCTAAAGCAATAAGCAATTTGTGTCTCTCAGGTCATTTTATGTGACACCAATTATCTTTTTGGCTTTCTGTAAGGGGTGACATTCTTGGAACTGACCACATGCTAATATAGTGTGAGCTGTGCATATAGCAATAATTGAAGGGGTTCCCTGAGGACATGAAAGGTATTCAAGGGTTCCCCCATGTTTAAAAAGGCTGAGAAAGACTGATCTAGTGGGATCTCCATAGACACTGCTCACGGACTCAGTAAATTAGCTCATATTTCTCTCCTAATTGCCAATCTTCTCAGGCAGTTTTGGTTTGCTTCTGATATCTGATTTCTAAAATCTTGAGGATAATACCTTATTGTTTGCATATTGTATACCTTTTCATGGAATAATGGACACTCAACCTGATCTCAAATGCTGTAAATAGCAACTCTGTTTGGAAATGAGCACCTGCTACTTACCCTTCTTTTATTCTCATGAATGCAGTAGCTCTAAAAAGAAAAACACTTTAGGGATCTCAATCACTCTCAAGTATTATTACATTTTGTCCATTTTTACATCCAAGTACCATTACATCCTGGCCATTTCTAAGCGCTTACATGTTCAATGGGGGACATATTAGCAGGACTAGAACAATCAGCATTTAGTCTTAGTGTAGTTTACATGATGGAGTAACTGGACTATCCAACGCTTAATAACGAAATAAATTACCTGACTAACATGGGCTTATCCTTAAAGAGGCCTTTAGTGTTGTTCTTCTGTGGGGCACAGGCTCTTCCAAGTAACTACCGCTATGACCAGTGTTGGAGGATCTTCTATTTTCAAGAAAGCTTCACTCTAAATGTCATACAAATCATAATGAGATCCTGTTAGTCACCTCACCACATGTGACCAGATTTAGTCACAAATTTTACATTGAGAGAAATAGGATTAGTAGAGTAAGGTAAGTAAAATTCAAACTTTACTCTTTACAGATTTGTTTTATTTGATCTACTTTTAGTGCATGATTTGAGAATTGGGAGATGGCTTGATCTGTATTGGTGGATCTTTTTTTTTTCAAGAAAGGTTCGCTCTAAATGTCATCCAAATCTTAATGGGATCTCGTTAGTCATCTCACTACATGTAACCAGTAGGGATGAGCAAGCGTGAATATTAAGTTCAATCTCGCGGCGAATCGGGCATTTCTAGCTTACTGAAAATGTAAGCGAGAACGGCCTTCTGATGCGCCGAGAGGTCGAGCTCTCGCCAAACAGGAGGATTTCCAGAGCTGCATCAAGCAGCCCTGGAAATCCTCTGGGATCCCCGGGCACTAGAGGTCATTTGTAAGAGATACTTATATTACAATGTCAGGAGGTTCTCCTTTGCCGGGCATCTTCTCAATGATTGCAGCTGTAGCTGCATTCATTGAGAACAGTGTGCAATCCCCAGGGCACTAGAGGTTAATTAACCTCTACTGCCTGGGCATCGCAAACAGGGAGATTCCCAGGGCTGAATGCAGGTCTAGAAATCCTCCTGTTTTATTTCCTCTTCCGATGGTTTCGCAAAATCGATTTGCCGAAATTTCGCAGGAAGTTCGGCACTTCGGCAGGAAGTTTGGAAGTTCTAGGAAATTTTCGCGAGAATGCCAGAGGTATTCCCGCTCATCCCTAGTAACCAGATGTAGTCCTAAATTTAACATTGAGATAGATAGGATTAGTAGGGTAAGGTAAGTAAAATTCTAACTTTACCCTTTACAGATTTGTTTTTCAGCTACTTATAGTATGTGAGTTGAAAATTGAGAGGGGGCTTGATCTGTATAAGTGGACCTTTAATTTCAAGAAAGATTTGCTCTAAATGTCTTACAAATCCTAATGAGATCTCGTTCGTCATCTCACCACATGTAACCAGATGTAGTCAAAAATTTACCATGGAGATAAATAGGATTAGTAGGGTAAGGTAAGTAAAATTCTAACTTTACCCTTTACAGATTTGTTTTTTACCTACTTATAGTGCATGATTTGTGGATTGGGAGAGGCCTTGATCTGTATTGGTAGACCTTCTATTTTCAAGAAAGGTTTCCTTTAAATGCCAAAAAAATCTTAATGAGATCAGTCACCTCGCCACATGTGACCAGATTTAGTCACGAATTTAACATTGAGAGAAATAGAATTCACAGAAAACAGAGGCATTTTCTCAGGGGAATCCTCATAGAATTGGGTTCCTCTTGTCACCTCAGCCATTCTTCACGGTCTCTTTCCTTCCTTCCAATACCTGTTCCCTCCTCCTACTCTGTTTTCCCTCAGACCCTTTTCTCCTCCTCTTCTTTAGCTGCCTCCTGCTGCTTCCCTGGCATCTCCTGGACCATTTGTGAATTAGCCGAGGGCGGCTGTTATAATTACATAGTTAATTAGCATCTGCTCATTAAATTGGAATTACATGCTGTCTGTGAGGGGCCAGGCCCTGCCACTGTGCAGATGTATTAATATATAATGTGTTTATATAACGTATATACTTGTGGGTATTCATGCAATTAATGAATTCTAGGCCCTCTGGCATTGAGAAGTGTTAACCCTTTCCGAGATGTGTTTTTTCCCCCAGTAAAGTGTTTCTGTGCCTTTTGCTGTTGATATTCAACCCGCAGTACACCAGGGTGTTAAGCAGACCACCGGCAGTGTCTCATTGGGTCATTCGTAGATCGTGATACACATTAGATTCACACAGCAGGGGGCGGGAATACTCTTATTGGAAAGTAGCACCATCAATACATCAGAACAGACATGAATGCACACATTGACACTGACTACTACACAGTGTTTGTGCCAGCAGACCCAGTTACATATTCATCAGCACAGGACGTGTTCACAGAGACGTGCCGGAAATTAATTTGAAGGCCGCTAAACACCAAACACAAGTTGGTCCACCAAATGAACCTTCCTTTATGTATGTGTTCATAAAACAAATGACTTCCGTCATGCATCGGCATTTCTAGAACCTGAAAGTGTTTGTATACCTCCTGTTTACTTCCTTTTGGTTTACAATTTTTACCATTGGAAGTGTTTTATTATATCTGTTCAAGAAGTATAAAACATACCTGTTGATCCTTCTAGAAATCTTGTGAACTCTAGAATCCACAGATTGTTATAAATTGCTATTTATTTATACTTATTATACTTATTGCAATGGAAATGAGGACAGAAGTGAGTGTTCTGTGGCCCTAGTATACTTCCTGTCCTAGGTTGAAAGTACTGATCCACCGTGGATACAGTGAAGGAGCGTTTTCACATTAGGATTCTAGTTGTGTTACTGAAAGGATCACCAAGTATAAAGATAATAAAATAATAAAAGAAACCTAATGCAGCCACAACTTGTTTTTGGGTTTAGATATACTTTAATTGCTCTGCAACTATTTTGTTTAAAGAAGAATCATAATGGTTTCAAAGGCTACCCTTAGTGGTGTGTATGTGGAGGGGAGAGGGGGAGCCTAGAGTTCAGTTTTTACTGTATTTAATTTCTGTATTTGTTTACATGCTTCTGTTTTATATGTTTAATATTTATATAATGCAGATATTATATAAGATGCAGCAATGACAATAGTTATGTAGAGCATTGCGGGTTTTCTAAAGAGAGAAGACAGTGGAAACTGATTTCTTTCAGAATGTCTCTTTCTAACTGAAACTCTGCATTGAGCTATGCAAAGATGGGAGAAAAGTGAGATGAGTCTCCCCTTTGACCGAGTAGCTCATGTATTTTAAACGTCAGTTATCCATCTCCATCAACAGGCATTTTCACCAAAACAGTCAGGATTAGCAATATGGGGAAAAAAACCTGGAGCTCCGCCTGCAAGGTTCGTAAAGTCTTTTTAAAACTGATAGTAGGCATCCTGTATTAGCAACACTGCTGCCAGTTATTTATTTATATCCTCTTTGTGGATACAATCCCATTTGTTTTCAAACCTACCTTATTTGTTAAAGCTCTCCAATACTGGAGAAGATAGACTATCATGGGTGAACCTAGGTGACCCAGCAAACCTGGAATGGATTTTCTAAAGTCATTTGCTTTTAGCTGGCAAATGTTTCCAGCCCTGCACTAGATCAATTCCAGATTTGCTGGATCACCCACGTTCTAAAATGATAGTCTGGCGTCTCCAGTCTTGGGCCCTATAAGTCCACATGTTGTTCCCTTTAAGGCTAAATTAAAAACATTGTGTTGTGGCTTACATTGCATTGCAGTGTATTGCTTGGTAACTAGGGATGAGGTTCAGTTCTGTCGCTAATCTAGGTTCAAAGTGAATCCTGTGAGTGGGAGATTTGTGGTCCATGGCAAATTTTCATGTACATTTGTCTGGAAGAATGTATTTTTATCCTTAATGAACTGTATAGCCTTTGAAATTTGGGAGGCAATTCTAAATGAGCCAATTTTTTTTATTTTTTATTTTCCCAAATTGGTTTTTTAAGAACCCTTACAAAAAAAAGCCAGAATGGAGAATTTCCCTAATTGTTAAATTAATTTTCGGACAGGCAGTGGACATTTGATAATTTGCAAGCAGTAAATGAGCTTTGAGATCACCCCTTTCTGGCCTCTCTAGCTGCAGCCCCTGTGGAATAATGATTCCAAAACAAATCACAGAAACATTGTTGCTCTGTGTTAAAATTAAAGATTTAATTGCTTGAAAGATGCTGATCAACATCTGGGAGGGAGAATCAGTTGGAGCTGAATTGCTGAACTAAATCATTTAGTCATAAGTTCTTCTGATATGAATCTTGAGGATGAATTGCACCACAGTGCTGTCAGCTACAGAGGACAGTAAGAACGTTTTAAAGTTCATCAGCTGATTAGTTAACTATGCAAATACCTGTGTTGTAGGTGTTGTCATACACCTGTCTGAGCTGCATTATGGGGTTAATCTTAGAACTAAATAATAATTGTAATAAATTATTAATGAATATATGGCAGTGTTCATTTGTGTCTTATATACCTGGTTGAACTTTTTTTTATCATGAAACAGTATCTTGCTTGTTGTAGAAGCTACAGGTTTGCATTGTGTGCGTGCCCAGCCTTGACCAAAATATATCCCAAAACCTTTATCTCCCTATCATGTTCCCGTACCAGCTTTATCAACTCCCCATAAAATTATGTTGCAGCTGCTAGGAGGTCATTTACTACTAATGTAGACATGCCTCCGGATCAACATCACCCAAGAACCATACAGTATGTGGATAGAATGCAGTATATTTGTTTTGTTTGGAATGGAATCAGTGCAAACTCTTGTTTGGGGATAGGAATGATGAGGATAGTTGATAAGATGAGGTTAAATTCAATGCTTCTTGGGATTTCAGTGCCACAGAGACCCAATGTTAGACCCAAAGTTAGTCTAAGCAGGGCATTAGATTTCTGGAAGAACAATGGATATTTTTCATTACTTGCAGCATTTTTAAAAGCCTAAGACTTTAAAGTAAATTAACCATAAACCAGTTGGAGTGGGAATTTGGTAGAGTCTGCCTCATGCGACCCCTGGGCCAGTCCAAGCGAGCCGGTTGGAAGTTACATTTTTTAATATCATTGTATTAGTTACATGCTTGTGTAATAGACAAGATTAATATTTTCATGAAAGTGCTTTTTCCCTTTAAATGCTTACTGTTTATCTCATATTCTAGAAATTGCAGTTATAGGCTTTCTGGGAATATCCCAGTGGACTAACTGCATTTTAAAATGAGTAAATGTATTGTGCATTGTACATGATTGCTGGTCTGCCGTGCTGTGATTACAGGTTTTTCAAAGTAATTTGAAAACAAGCTGCTAGACAGTAGGGAATTATTTTGCTAAAAGGAAAGTCCATTATTTTTCATGTGTTTCTGTATAAAAAGCACAGTTTTATGACGACTGCTCATTTTCCGAATATCTGTTTCTCATACACTACATTAGAAATATATGAGTCTCAGTAGGAAGATAAAATGAAAAGCTGATCATCAGTAATAAAATGTTTTATTATTCTTTTCATTACATGAGTGGAAAATAGAGGCTACTGGCTCCACAGTCTATTCTGGAAGACCATAGAATGACATAAAATGTATTATAATTGATATTAGTGGTCTGTTGTTTTGGCCCTATGTTTTGTTTTCTTTTGTACTTTTTGAGTTATCATAATTATTTATTACTATGAATATTCAGTATATACTTAAAGCATTGGTAATTGTGAATATATTGTATTATTATAATATTATATATTTTTTAATTTTGTACATTATATGTGATCGCTTATCATTCCCACAAATAAAATCTAGTCAGGTAGCCTTTGTATAGCATACCTGGCGTTTTTTCTCTGTGTTTTTACACAGAAGAACCAGCCCTATAATATATGTTCAATATATTATCATTGTACAATATTGTATTACCTTTTCATATAGAAAATAAGTATTTATATTAAACATATTTTGAAGTATAGCCACTGAAAACCCCAGTCTTGTTTCTTTGTCTTCCTTTTTTGATATATTACCTCTGGGGTAGGCAAACAAAACACTGATTAAGCAATAAGAGTTACACTTTTTCCTCTCTCTTATTTTTATATACTGCTTTAGTCAAATAGTTTTTTCTGCAAGGACAGCTATTTGATCATGTACAGTGTTATTTAGCTGTACCACTGATTTGGTCATATAAACCTGCTCTTCTAATACTTATGTTGTTAGTTGCTCCATGATAGTTGTAGCTACATAGGAAGGATATTAGGTCACATGTAACCTATTATATATAAAAGTATGACGGTTTTACTAGGCTTAAGCCAGGTACACACATCAAATAATAGTCTCCTAAGATTACCGGTCATTCTCGTTGCGGGGGATTGATTAGTGACCAATTGGGGATGACTGATCATTAAAGACTGCTGTTCACTTCCATAGAGGAGAGCACAATGGGGTACTGCTTACTCATCCTCCCATATTCCCTCTCCATTATGTACCATGCTCCTTTGTATACTCATCACTCGTAATGATCACAAAAAATAATTTCCACTGATAATCCTCTGACTTTCATCAGACACCTGTACGGGGCTTTAGGGAAGGGAGAGGAGAAAGTAAAGGCAGCTTCAGGGTAAGTATTATTGCATACCTGTTCCTTGGCCTTGCATGGGCAATGTACTTCAAGTACATTCAGTGGCTTCACATACAGAAATATAAATACTGTAGTTAGACTCAATGGTATTTTACTTAATGTAGCACATATTCTCATGGCAAATTTGAAGTAAGCAGGAAATAATTCTTCCTTCCCTCAGGCCAGGCTGGAAAGGCTTTAGTGTTGTTCTGTCTTCTGGCTCAGTGACAGTAAACTTTGGGATCTTTGAAAGGTTGAACATTATGGACTCCCCCCAAATTCTGTTCACGGATAAAGGATGTTCTCTTTGACAATAAACTAGTTCCATGTGTTCTACAGGCCTCATACAGAGAAAAAAATATTTTTAATTTTCATCGTGGGATGTGTATATGATGTCATTTATAGAAATGTGTATCGAAATGTCAGATGATGAATAATGGCTTATCCAAATGACCAATGGGTATCTTTCAAGCCAAACACATATTTAAATTGGCAGTACAATATTGTAAAATAACATATTATTCCAAATAAGTAATATAATACCTAATAATATCCAAAAAACATTGTAACTTTGGTAAAATGAGAATGTTTTTCAGTCTTTCTTAAAACATTACTTCTGTCTGGTTCAAAAAGAAAATTACCTCCCCACTTGCTCTAGATATAATGGTTGTTACAAAATAACAAGTTTTTGTTCCTGGAGTCTATCCTAAAGTGAAGTTTGATGTATTGGTCAATCTTTTCCTACACCAACTATCTTTCCAGACCCCAATAGCACCCCCTAGTGATAGAAACCCCATGCAGACCATAGTAACACAATAGTGGCAAACCCTCATTGATGAACCCAAACTGCAGACCCCAGTAAGAGCCCCTCAGTTCACTTTTCACTTGACAGACACAGGCTTTTAGTTAGGTATACTTTAGCTAGATATGGTATTGTTTTTTGCTTGGTATTGAATGAATTATTGTTAATGTTGATTTTTGGGCAAACTACAAACCCAATCACGTACTCCTCTAACTGACTACTGGCATACAAAAAATAAAAATTACATTTGAGGGCTTTTACAGACCATCTTTGTAAAAATGCGTCGTTTTTCGATCCTGGTCACACAACAAACTGTTGCTTTGTAGCCAGGAGAAGAAAATCATACCACGGACAATCTAAAGGGAACTGCAAGGCCAAAAATTACTTTCTTATGGGACTGCACTGCAATTCATAACTATGTGCAAAAGAAGGGTGCCAAACTTTCCCATTAATTTGAATAGTAGAGGTTGGGACCGTGGCTAAGCCCGCGGCAGAATGCTGGAGCTCATCATGGTTATAAAATGACTTTTACCTAAATCTGTGGCCCTTAAGCTGCATATGCACTTGCAATTATAGATGTTGGAAAGGATCTTTCACAATCCTTTCCAAAGACTAAGCACTCCACGATGCATGGATCCACCGTTCTGCTCCATGCAGAGGGAAGGGGGAGAGCGACAGGGCGGCCCCCTGCTGTGCACTCTCCTTATTCACTTGCATTACGATCATTTGTCGTCCATCGTTCGAACGATGAACGACACGCACTGTACACACTTCAGATTCTCATCCGATATCGGCCCTGAGCCGGTTATCCGGCGAGAACCATTGGAAGTGTGTACGTAGCTTTAGGTACCCGAGTCTTCTATCTTCCATCTTCTACCTGTGTTCTTTTCAAGTGTCTACACCATTATCTGTGTGATATAGACAGATCCTATGAGCTGCTCAGCTGCATGTAGCCATTTACCATCCAGAATAGATATACATCATTCCAAGGGGATTATCAGGCACATCTACAGTGCTGAGTCAGCATTTCCCTGCTGAAAACAGCACTGGTAAGGGAACTGTATGTGGGATTTATTTGAGATTATTTGCTCAAAAGGTAAGGAAAGCAAGCCCTAATGAATAACGCTATAACGGACAAGTGGATAAGTTTGTAACCAGTTGAGTGGCTTTTAAAGGAATTTATAAAATTCATTATAGGACAGCTCCTAATAAAAGATACAGTTGTCCTTTATTGCATAAAGATACAGTCCTCCACAAAGATGTAAAAGTGTGTACTTAGTTAAAGAGCCAGTCAACCCAAAATTGATATTTCTGGTTTTTTTTTGTAGACAATAAAAATTGAATTCAGCTAACAATTTCTTACAAATCTCATCAACTCCACAGTTGTCTACGTATTGTGTTCCCAGGTCAATAAAATTGTTGTAGCACACAAGATACAGGTAGTCCCTGGGTTACATACGAGATAGAGAGTATAGATTTGTTCTTAAGTTGAATTTGTATGCAAGTCGGAACAGGTACATGATTTTAATAAATGCAATTAGGACAGATGTTTGTCTCAACATAATATTAGGCAGCGTGGTATCAGGTACTGTATAAAATCCTCACTGTGAGCTAATCACAAACAAAAAAAAAACGTCATGCAGACTGCCCCCTCCCCCCTCCAAGCCTCTGTCCTAAACACGAGGGAGCAGGGAAGTCCCATTCATATGTAGGAGCCGTCTGTATGTCGGATGTCCCAGGTACTACCTGTATATAGTCCACCATTGACATCCTTGGTTGCTATTTAATATTCTCTGGGAACAGACATATAGTTCACAGCTTATCCTAGCTTGTTTTTGGGTTTTTTTTTGTATATTTTGTGGAAACAAATCCTTCTTTTCTTCTTGTTGTGCATCTTGGTTAGACCTATAATCTATTTAATTACCACACGTGTTATGTAAATTTATTTCATAGAAAATAAGAGAGAAATAAGTACTTATGGGTTTAAACAAAATTGAACTTAAGGTGTGGCAGTGGGTGCACCATTTGCCTACACATCTTTAGTAGATGATGAGATAGTGGATGTGGATAGGGTAGTGGCCTTACCTGTTGAAGTGTATTAAACACCCACTTATAACAGGAAAGATCTGTCCCTGTTTACTTCCATACTGATAGATTTACATTCAGGCCAAAGTGACATTGCTCAAAGAGAACATTTGACCCCCTCATACTCACCTTGCCAGAGCTCCACAGCTTCTCCTTCCCTGTCTCCTTCAACTGGTCAACCGACACCCAAATTCCCATTGTCAGCTGGTTTTGGAGGCTAGGAAGAGCACTCATGTGACAGTGTTTGAGCCTTGTGATTGGCTGCCAAACAAAAACATTCTCAAACATGGTCCATTGTACCTAGAAGTACTAGGGATTTTCAACAGCCAAGACAAGTTCAGGGGACCCCCTTTACACAAGCACCCTTTCCCCAGAACTGAAAAAGTAAAAATGTCTCTAAAAAGATGACCTAGCATTAGATTTCATGTTCAAATAATAAATGCATGTATGCTAAGTAATGTATAAGTGGAAAATTTACAAACTTGTATTTTTCTCAGAGAGATTACAGTACTTCTTTTTCCTTTTTTCTATAATAGAACTTAGCCATCCTTGTCATTCAAAGTCAGCATCTGCTTCCTTAACTGAGTTTATTGGAACAGTCATATAAATCCTGGTGTCTGTAAAGTTCTTGATTGCATATGTTTCAATTTTAAAATGTAAATGTATGGAAACATAGAAAAAGGTCACTAGAAAAACTTGGTCATAAATCTGAGAATATTATAAAAAATAGTTTAATCCTAAAAAACCTTATTCATGGAATTTGCAGTCATCAACTACTAAAAAAAAAAGTCAAATGAATTAAACCAACCCTTTTTTTTTTGGCCAAACCGAGTGGAAGACTCAGAAGAGCCTTCTCTTTTCTGCCATCAGAAAGATTTGGAGGGCATTGAAATTCATGAGATGTACTACAAGAGCATTCTATAGCACCAGGAGGAAACTGCTATATATACAAAATTATTTCTGTTAGCCACCTATGTACAATATAAGAAAGATATACACAGACCACCATTGCAGAAGGAGTTGTTAAAGGTATTTCCAATGACTGACGATCGAGAATCTTAGGTTGGACCAAACATAATTGTTTTTTTTGTTAAAATGGCTTTTTTGGAAAAAGGAAGGAAATTAGGTGTTTATTGCTCTACAGTTTAACATTAATAGACCAATATACTGTAGAAAGGCAGGCTATGTTAGCATGGGTTGCAGTGTGCCAGGTGCCACAGTAAGGTTTATAGAAAGTGGTAAGAAAGCATTAAATATTGTGTCCAAGCATGCATTTATAAAGTGACCAGACAGACTGTTACTGTTTAATCCTGTGATCTTGAAGAAAGCAGTCGCTGACCGTGTGTAGCCACAAATATTGTGTATATGCTGTAACGCTGATAAACTGCTCCGCTACTCCTATGTTCCATTGTGTAGCCTTTGTTTTCAGAATGTACTGGGAACCCCAATATCCAGTATACATTGTTTTTCAATTTTATACTAGAGTTTGTAAAGGCCAGATGTATGTTAGGCAGTAAATAGGATGGTCAATAGGGAGATGTGAGTGGATAGGGGTGGGCCAAAACTTGACCTTCTGTTCTAGTCATAATTTATATCATAGCCTAGCAGTCTGTCCTAGGTCTCTGGAACAAAAACTTGGAACTGGAGGTGCTTACAATCATAGCAGTTTTGATTTTGCACATGGCATGTGGTTTGGGAGGTTCAGTTGTAGAAAAGCTGAAAGTGTGTTGCTGAGTGACCCTTGAACATTTTATACTTACGGTATCTCACCTTCATTCTAATCCTTCCAATGACAGTATGAGGGCATGCAAGGTTATGGTCAGCCATAAACCTGACACTTCTAAATACCTAGCTGCTCATATCAGTTGCTCTCTTCTTGATTTTTTTTTATCTATTTACTGTGACTGTCTATGTGACAATGACCCTGGATGGGTTTACCTGGCAAGGTGGCCATGCTGCTCTATACCCAGTACAGCAGAGAGCAGGCGGAGATAGACAAACAGGTAGAGGCTGATAGATTCCAGGCAGTGGTGACAAGTATTCTGAACAGTGGAAAGGTTGATTTTGTAAAATACCAGTAAAACTAAAGTCAGGATGTTCATTTTGGTTTGCTTGGCATTTAGGTGATGCTTGATGCAGGGCTGACAGTTCTTCAGAACAAGTGCACTTTAAACTCGCAGTATAAAGCATATTACAGTTTTAGCAATAAAAAATTTTAGTTGACATTCTCAAAAGGTTATTTAAAGCAGGGAAAATAAGCAGTGTTCTTATGTTACATTTTTGTAGTGAAGGATTTAATGTTTGCCGGTAAGATCGCCCTCCATACTACCTTATTGTGTGGCCCTGAAAAAAAAAACTAAATTTATAGTTTGCGTAAACATAACTTATTAATAAATTGCAAAAGGGGGGGGGGGTTAACGGAATTTAGGCTGTTTACTTACCGAGGTGAAATATAATCTTGCAAGGGTTAATTCATTTAGCTTAGTGAATGTGGTTCACTTTGCAAAGAATACCTAATGTTCAAAACAATCTTAAAAAAAATAAAATGTCCTTTACACAGTTCTTGACTGGATGGTTGAAGTCAACAGAGCCTCATCTCATTTACTAAACTAAGTGAAATATTCCTTGCTATGTGATCCACTTCTACTATATTCTGTTAGTAAATAACCCTATTATATTTTTAGATGTTGGTTAACATACTTGAGCGTGTGATTATTTTGTACTTTGTATTTCTAAATTGTGTCAACTTAAACTTCTTAAGGTATAAGAAACACTTGGTATTACCCACAACAGGATTCTTATCTAATCAGCCTAATTTTTATTTGGTTATACTGGTTGCTAATGTCCGGCCATTCATAAGTCAGAAAGTAGTCTGCTAATTTCAGTAACCAACATCTACTAAGCAGCAAACATACTTTGCTGTTTCAATCACAACAATCATTCCAAATCATATTTCCTGTGTTGTTAAACATAAGTATCTATAACCAGTTGCTAAATTTAACTAAACTTGTCCCTTTCCCTTTTTTTCTTTCTCTCTCAAAAGGTTCTTTGTCAATTTCCCAACTGCCAAGCAGTACTTCAGCCAGTTTAAGGACATGGAAGACCCCCTGGAGATGGAACAAAGTGTGCAGTTACGCAAGCATGGCCGAAGGGTAATGGGGGCTATCAACAGTGTGGTGGAGAACCTTGGGGACCCTGAAAAAGTGGCTACTGTTGTGGGAATTGTGGCAAAAAGCCATGCGGTGAAACACAAAGTGGACCCTGTATTCTTTAAGGTATGTAGATTCGTATTTATAATGGTTGACTAAAATACATGTACTAATTATTCATGGGAGGGTCTTTAGTGTGTCTTTAGCTACTGTGTGTGCTCAGATAGAAGAAGCTTGTTATTCTCAGAAATAACTCACATACCCCAAAAAACAAACATATCCACTGTTCTTTGAAAATACCAGGAACCATCTTATTTTTTTTATTTCTATATTTTGAATGTGTTTAGATTTTTGCATAGCTTTTTCATTAAGAAACCTAGTTGTTCCTAGAACAGATGTGTCCAACTTCCGTCCTCAAGACCGGACCATCAGGATCCACACACATTTGTAATATTTCCCCAACAAAGAGCAGTGAATGAAGAAGATTAGATTTACAAACATAGTGACTCAAAGAATATATGAATGTCCCATGTGTATGTGACCAATGAGTACTGAAGTTGGACACCTTTGACCTAAAGAAACCCAGAACCTAGAACCTACTATAGCCTACTATTTGTAAGAATATTTTATTAAAACACAGAATGTTTCTTGTAAGTAAAGAGTTTCAGTAAAAGGGATAAGGAGCATATTTTGATATACAACCATATATACCATCAATAATGCTGTATTGCTTTGCCTCTTGTCTGTCCTGGTAAGGCAGCTTTATCACAGTTTGATGTGGTTTTTATCAGACCTATTAAATGGTACTATTCCCAAATGTTAACGCTTTGTTAAATGTCTTGTTGGGATAGATGGCTATATAAAGAGTAATAGAAGAACTGAAATGTTAACCTTTACAGGAAGAAATGCCATTCTAATCCGGTGTACACTTCTTGTCACATGGCCAGTTCTCCAGGTCACACCGTTTCTGCCAAAATGGAGGACCATTTATTGTGAATTCTGATCTTTTTTTTTATCAAATTATCTAGTGCCTAGACCTTTAGACATCTGGCGGGCACCCAAGGGAATCTAAAGCAGAATGTTTTCCAGTAAAGGTTTTATAAAGTAAAGGGATTACCAAAATGTTAACATTTTATAATAAACCCAATTTAAGCTTAACCTGAAAGCACCTATTTTGTTTTAACTAAAATTAATATAAAAAAGGCTGCCGATTAATTAATAATTAATTTGTGAGGCGTCAAAAGTACATCACTGCCATAGTAGATCCTTTTACCATAGGATGGTTTTAAAATGGATCCAACCATGAATGGTAAACTATTTACATATCCCTGACTGTAAAAAGCTACCCCTAATTTTTCTAGCCACTTTTATTGTAGACTAATTATTTCTCAAAGTTCCTCGAAGATCACAACAAAGACCCTACAGGTGGGTATCAGTGCCTAGTTAAGTAATAGCTTACAAATACCTGCTGGTTGGTTTTATTAGAAGGCAGACAGCCTGCTATGACCTGTTCCAAAAGAAAACCACAGTGCCTTTGTAGTGAACTTTGAAAAATAATTTACATTTATAGATACAGAGGTCAATAAGAACTTGCTGACCCAATGAAGTGCCATTCATTCTGAAAAGCAATTGCAGTTTTCAGACATCACAACTCACAACAACAAACTAAGGTGAATTGTGGTGCTCTTTTCAAAATAGTACATACACCTTCTTGCTGTTTCCTTATCCATTGGATAGCCTAGTTATATAAGCTGGCTTTCTTAAGACAATGCACATCAAGATGTAGCATAGCACATGTGTAAAAACCCTCTGCCTAAAAGATTTTCTGCTTGTTCAGATTTTGTAAATACTTGCATGATCTGGGCACAAGTTTAATTTACAAAGGCCTGCTTGAATGCCAAGTACTTAACAGGTTCAATACTGAAAACAAAGAGACATCAGTTGAAACCAAAGCTGAAGACAGCAGTTACATAACAAAAACTAATCATTCAAAACTCTAAATGCAATCATTTGCTTATATGTAATCTTTCCTTTACTTTGGTCTCTAAAATAACTGGTATTAAAATTCCATAATGCTGTTGATGCGTCCAGTTTAGGGTAAAGTATTTGGGCCCTTATATCCCACTTGTCTGCTTTCTGTAGCTTCCATTGTGTAGTTTTGGTTTTAGGGCCAACTCTTCCTGCATTCCTGTAGGTCTTCCTTGCTTGATTCCCTCGGTTGGTTGCTACTACACCTTACAGAGAACATGTTTGTGATGAGGGTAAAAGGTTAAAATATCCCATAGAGAAATATTCTTACTTTAGTGATAAAGACAAAAGCTAAATAAATCATGGTAAATAAAATTACAAACTGGACATATCACCTTTGGTAGAATCCTTCTAGCCCCTGTGCAATTTGAGTGAGGACATAAGGAAAATGTTTAATAGTGTTTATAAACACTAGCATCAATAAATGTGATAAAAGAACATCCAATTGGTTGCAACCCTGGTAGACATCTTGTGGCCATGCACTTTCAGGTCAAAGGGATAATCTGGGTTGTCCAGCTTTTGTTCTCCTATCTGAGCCAGCATCCCAGTGCTTGCTCTCATTATTTTAAATTACTCTTCTATAAGAAAATATTTCTGTCTTTTTGGAGAACAAGTATATTTATAGAATGACCTTTTCATGTTAAAGATTGTTTAGTAATAGCATAAGTGGATATGTAGATAGTTTATCATGAAGATTTTTTGTTACACATACACAGTTTATAATTGCATAATGCAGATTATTGCAGTTGCTCTTAGTTGCTATCTTTTATCTTTTTTTTTGCTTTGATTTTGTTTTGCACTAGATCCTGACTGGGGTGATACTGGAAGTCATTGAAGAAGCATTTGCCAAAGATTTCACCCCAGAAGTACGACTAGCTTGGAGCAAATTACGGAGCCTCATGTACAGTCACGTACAAGCAACATACAAGGAGGTGGGCTGGACACAGTACCCCAGTAACTCAGTGTGAACCCATCTAACTTCCAGAGAGAGCCCAGCCAAGGACTTCATCTCCTGGCTGTCCCAGGCCTCCTGAACCTGGGGCAGCGAGGGAGTACGGGTGTTGGGAATACAGGGGTGGGTAATCGGGTGGGCATGCGGTTATAACTACAGGGTCACTACAACCAGGGTGGGGCTTTTTATTATGGCAGTAAAGTGCGGTGCAAGCTGCAAACTCCTAAAATGCAGGTTATATAACAGCACAAAGAACGGGTTGGGAGCAGAGACATATCAGACAGAGGAGCTAAGGTTTTACTGTGTGGCTGCTCTGTACATCATCCATGTAGTATTATAGAAATGGAAAAATCTAGCATTGAAAGCCAGGCTATTTTGAGATTGTCCTTGCCCTGTTCTTCTCTGTCCCATATTTTCCACATGTTCAAAGTACTATCAGGCATGAGAAACAGATGGTTCTTGAACACTTCCTAGTACAAAACCGAACCCCTCCAAGTGAAGGGGTTAACAGGACTTCATGACTCAGTTACAACCCCACCCTAAACCCAACAGTTTTGCTTGGCATGCACTTGTATATGGCGATCTGTCTTCATTTCCTATAATCATTAGCTTGCCTGGTTCTCATTTGATGAAATGCTATCGTGAGACCAGTCAGTTTTGCCCATCATTTCACTTTATGCCTGATTATCAGAAATTTTTATGGGACCAAATATAAGAAGATATTAATGACTTTAGAGTATATGATATAAAGAAAGTATTTACTTAACATTACAGTATATCAGCTGGGAAACTTTACCCTGGCCAGGAAGTCGGCAGGCTCATGAGCCATGAAAATTAAAGGACACAGAGGCAAAATATTTTGGATGATTTTTTGAGTTGTATTGTGGAATAGAGATATATATGCCCCTGGCCTGTGAAATTTTGTGTCAAAATGTGTCTGTCCATACAATATACTGTTTTACTGTGATATAGAAATAAAATCATACTATTGGATCTGTACTGGAATCTTTTTTTTGTCTGACTGAGATATGCCATAGATTCTTACTATACCTGCAGTTCTCTTCGAAAGCAGCTGTCTGGTAGATTTGTGGCCATCTAAGATAATTTCCCATTCTACCAGATGAGGTGACTGTCATTTTATGTCTCTGGGCGCCCTAAGCCATAGGGGTTCTATGGCTTCTGCTAGTAGAGTGGTGGAGGAGGTTTTACAAGGCTCACCCTGTAGTTCAAAGAGATGTCTCTAGTCCTTATGAAGTCTGATATAGTTTAATCTCAATCCCTAGTTATAAAATGTATTTTCCAACATGGTCAGGTAAGACAGTGGTATACATTCCCTACATCATGTCAGGTGAATTTTACTATTTATCAGTATGAATGACTTTCATAATTCCAGTATCTCATCCCCATGTTAGACTTACCTTATTAAGTCCAGACAAATTTGTGTCTTCTTCCCCCATTGCTGTACTTTTCTGAAGTTGTGGCCAACAAAAAGTTGTGCAGTGATACCTAAGATATTGTAATGGAAGATTTATCCTTTTTTTGCTAAAAACCATACCGTCTTCCGTCTAACTGTCTTCCTCCAAAAAGAAGTTAGTAAATGTTAACATGCAGGAATTTGCACTATCTGTGTTTTCATTTATCCAGATCATCACGTAATGTAGCTAGTAGCAGTTAGTCAAATTATTTAGTTTCTAAGAAAGTTAGATTGAATTTAATTGCTAATCTAAGAAAGTTAAGCTCAATTTACTGGTAGATCATAACTCACAGAAGCAGAAAATGTTTACTGTATACCATTACATTTCAAGGTCTTTGAAGGCTAGCAGATCCTGTTGAGTAACTAATATCAGTGAGAGTGTATTGACATAGCTAAAATGTAAATCTTCTGTTACAATCCCACAGAACATTTCAAACCAGATGAAACCTTCACCTCTGCAAGATCCAGAGAAAGCTGGAAAAAGTTTGTATTTATAATAAGTGATAATCCAAATGCACTGAACCCCAGGAAGTATAATAAAAATATTAAATTTACTCACATCTGAGAAAGCATTTCTCCGAACCTTCTAACTGGTTTTGTCTTCCAGCTGCCTTCAGGAAAATCCTGTACTGCTATGCAGTGGGGATTTTCCTTGTTCCAGATGTGTGCTCAGTTTTAGTTGGCTGGTATAAGGAAGGTTTCTTATATTTGGAACACTCTTTGTATTCCTGGGAACAGGGAGCCTATCGCATAGCTGACCATCTGGAGTAACAGAAGACTAGTGGAGTATTTATTATCTTTTTTTCCCAAAAAACTTGTATCTGTCCCCTAGATCCAGTTATGCTTAGATCTTCTTCATGAAACTGGCCCATGTGAGCACAAAGGTACTTTTTTGAATATTTGCACGCAAGGAATACATGCTACTATCTCCCTAGCTTTGGGGAAACAGGTTGGTAGACCCCCTATGCATCAATAAATGTTGTAAAAGTTGCAGTGGATAATGACCCTGAACCATTAAAGTCCACAGTCTATGCAAGCTGTCAGATGCACAGGATGCAATTAAAGAACTGATGTTGCTAGATGCAGTTTCTTCTCTGTGCAGAAAGCAGCGACATAGTCTTATCTTCCTCTCCATCTAAGAGTACATTTATTTTGATTGTCCTGCACTGCCCATTTTTAGGGCAAAGTGCCGGAGGTTAGATATGAGCCACAAGTGGTGTATTGCATTCCGTAGAGGCAGTAGAACTGAATTTTTATATAGCACTGCCAGTAGAGCCTCCATATATTTTGTATATATAATTACAAAATTGGCACAGAAACAAGGTGCGTTGAAATATTAAGGGCCTATTCACACATTTGCGCTGTGTTGGTGCATATGGAGTACAGCATGTTTTGCTGAACACTAGCATGCGGTTATGCTCAATACACAACTGGACCTGCTCCATTTTCAGCAGTGCTCTGCATAATCCACCTATGTGTTGCTTTGCTATGTTCCAAGACTATATGTTTCCTTCAAAGAGACTACCTATAGTTCTATGAGTATTTTTAGCATCACTTCCACTAATAGCCAGTCTTCTCAGAACAGCTGATCAAAGATAATGGCTGAGACATCAAACAACCCTCAGCTCTCCCATGGAAGTTAATGAGCTGGGGGATGTAAATCATGAACAGTCTTCATTTGGGTATAATTGGAAAGAGATTAACTCATTCCTGGAGAATATTTTTAAGCCAAATACACATAGTTGGTGGATTCATTGTATATCCAACTTTCAGGCATTCCTCTGCTAGATATTCCGATGCTAACCCCTTGGGGCATCCCTGCAGGCCAATAATATGGGCTTTGGCATGAAACACAACAGACAATAAAGTCTGCATTAATTTTAATGCTTTAAAAAGTATGGTGAAGCAAATATTTTGCTGAATGTTTATATGTAATAGGGCACGTGGCTCAATACTGGGAATTTTTTGCATTGTTCAGTGGACTGCCCTGCCCATGTGCACCTTTCCTGTCCTAGTTATAAATTGATCTGCCATTTTTTGCTATTACTATTATTTACGCCTTCCATCAAATACTGATTGACATGTACAAATACAGCATACAATATGGTATATACCCCTACAATTGACGGTTAATGCTAATTTCTCTTGTCAGATTACATCTCTTAATACCTTAAGATAACTTCACTCTAATAGCTCTCAGATTACCTGGACAGAGGCCAACCAGCTTGGAAACACTACAGTCTCCGTTGGTGAGGCAGGGAAGAAGGTCATTTCTGAGTCATCTGATAAAGAAAACAATGCAGGTCTCAGGTTAAATAATATGTATTTATAATATCATTTCTTAAAAGCAATATGCCTAATGTTGATCCAGACAGTCTAGATAATTAGATAGACTGGACTCGTTGAAGCGGAAGTGCAATTTCCTTTGGAATGGCACCATCTAGCAGCCCCCTAGGGTAGAGATCTTGGAACTTTTTCACCATAATTACCAATGTTGTTGAGGATAAAAACATATTAATTGAATAGCTTTTGCAATAAATTTCCAAGGTGAAAGAGCAGGGATCTGGTCGCTTGTATGCTTGTATGCCATTATGCCTATTAAGGGTCAGACTGACCCATAGTAGGGCCATCTGGGATAGTATGGGGAAGTTGGCCCCATTCAAAAGCCACCAAAGTTAGTTTTTGCCTTCTTTGTTGGGCCTTTGGACTCTTTTACCTTTCTGAAAATAGCATGGTTGATGGACCCTTCTTCTCACTACCTCTGTTGGTCCCCAGGTCCCCAGTCCCCTGTATGTATTTAATATATATATGTTTTCCTACTATAAGCTCTAGTAGTGATGATGTGCATATTACATGGGTAAAAGAAAATTTGAATGCTGTCCCTGTAACTGAGAAAGGGAACCCCTACCAATTACTGTTAATTACTGCCAAGGTCGTTATGTACTTCAATGGCTTGCCAATGGGGTTTCCCAGACTTAAATTCAGAACGACCGATATACAGAGACATACATAGCTATAGATGCACCAACCTAGATCAAACATTACCAAATAAGTGCTGCTTATGCAATCAGTAAAGTGCAGTTCTGTGTATAGAAAGCCTTTGGATATAGTTTGTACAGACAAACTACCTTGAGGGGTCTAAAGTACAAACTATATCAAAGAGTGTTTGTGTGTTTTTTTTTTATTTCCAGTTGTAATGATTCATGAATTCATTGAGATGAAAGGTCCTAAACAAACGCACAACATTTGAAACTGACTTGTAGACACACAATCGCTATCGTGTCGCTATGAAATCAATCTGTCATGATCATCCGGCTGCATCTTTCTACATCCACTAAGTGGTGATATGCTCTGAATAACACCTAAATGGGAACTTGCTAAAGGGCAGCCAAGTGTATTTCTTAGTTCAAGCACTGCTTTCTTCCTGTCTGCACTGAATCCTCCCGAAAAGCACACTGGAGCAAGGGACGGAATGGAAGTTACACAGCAAAGAATCACATGACAAGAGGCTGCAAGGCTACACAAATAGACACTCAAAAAGTGTGGTGATTTTTTTCTACATGTATTTATAAAAAGTAAATTCTTTAGTATAATATCTTTTCCAAGCAGTTGAATGGTATTATTTGCTGTGATGAGTTGATTGCCCCATAAGTCTGCTACTGCTGCCGCTGTCCAATCATCAGAGCACCACTGCACTCCTTACTGGTAAATTGTGTCATCCATCTAGCAATACCTGTAGCAGATCAATGTAAATCACATGACTAGATAGATAAAATAATAAATATGTAAAACAGCTCCCCTATATTTATTTTATCTCTAACTTTAGGCATTCGAATGGAGTTCAGCCTTAAATAAAATCAAACATTAGGTACTAAACCATGGCTGTCCTTAAAACTGAAAATTTCTCAAACACAAATATTAGGATTATCGACGTAGCCCAAGTTAAGTCAATAAATGAACTGTATTATTGTTGAAACTCCAAATAGTATTTCTCAGCTGTGTGTGATGCCATCTCTGAGGCTGTTTGGCCCTCACCCAGTATACAAGAGCCAATCTGACATATGTATATGCTAACCATCTGTTCTATAAATATTTTTTTCTTTTTAAGTGATTTACTTTCTTTAGTTATTTTTGACATAGGCCATTTTTCACTGATGATACGAGAGCCTGGAATTTCTACTAGTTCCTTGTGTTAAAAAAAAAGCACTCATTAAAAAGGAATTTAAATCCAGATGTTTCAAAATCTATGTATACATATTTCAGAAGGCTGTATCTAAAATATGCATTTATTCTTCACCCTGAAACATTACAGTTATTTGTCATTTGGAATGTTGAGGATTTTTGTTAAACAGTTCTCTAACCTTTGTTTCTGTACTTTTGCTATAGACTTATTCTATCTTTCAACCCTTTACTCCTCTCTGTTCATGCGTTCATTCTTTTCTTTGACCTTTTTAGATATGATGTTTTAATTAAAATAATACATGATGATCTCACTATATAAGTTTGTGTCTTAGGGTGGTTCAGTGGTTAGCACTCTGGTCTTTGCAGCGCTAGGTCCCAGGTTCAAATATTTGCCAGGACTTTATATGCATGGAATTTGCGGGTTCTCCCCATGTTTTCTCTGGGTTCTCTGGTTTCCTCCCACAATACAAAAACATGCAGATAGGTTAATTGGCTTCCTCCCAAAATTGGCCTTAGACTGTATTATTGACATATGACTATGGTAGGGACATTGTGAGCCCCTTTGAGGGACAGCTGAATGGACTTTTTACAGAGCTAGGTAATATGTTGGCGTTATATAAATACTGTGTAATAATAATAATAATAATGGGGTGACAACACTCTGCCTCCCTGTTCATCTTTTATACTGTCACCCTATTACAGGGATTTCAGAAGAGGCTAAAAGTCACCTATTCAGCTCACATTACACAGGCATAGTCTAACATTATCATTATTAGGAAAACTTCCTTGAGAAATGCCAAGCTGCCATCACTAGACTGTAGACTGAAAATGGCTGCAAGTAAGTTATTTGAGTCCTGCAAAAACTGTAAAACAACAATCAATAATTTTGTTTTAAAAACAGCAACTGTTTATGATGTTTAGTGCTTGTTGGACTTGGGTAAATTCATATCTATACAACCTGAATATAAGTATAATGAATGCCTCCAGTAAAAAAAGGCTACAAGCAGCTTTCTTTTTGGGGTAGATGAAGATCAAGAGCTATTGTTTGCTTAGTGGGGACACTGATTGATCTTTCATTGGTTGATGCCTGGGAATCCTTAGCACAATGCTCCTCTGGTCCTATTTACTGCTCACATCTGTGTATTATGCAGTCTTGTGATGATCAGGATGTTAGGCATCTTGGATAATCATTTGCACAATCTCAAATACACCTGGGACATCGATGAACTTTGTGACCTCCTGTACAAAGCTTCATCAAGGATTTTCTTTGGACTTGCAAGTGATTCAAGAAGAGAAAACCCTAAGTTGTATGGATTTAGGGTCAGAATGATTTTGTCAAAGCTTAGAGGTAGATCCCCCTTTCTTTCCTCCCCAATCCCCTTACCTTCCTCTGCTCTTGTAAATAGTATGTATGTATACCCATATGTGTGCTTAAGCCATATATACATATTTATACTAACCATTCCCACATTTTGTGATGACAACAACCTTTATTTTGACTTAAGGTCACTCTTTCCAAATGAAGACACTAACAGCAAGTCTTTGGGATTTGCTCAATGAGAACTTTTAACCATGGATAGTGGGGCACTGAAAATTGCTTCAGTTGTTTCCAAATTCCTGAACGTTATATCTGTCATCAGATTTTCGTTTGTTAAAATGATAAATTTCTTGCCCTGTTTTTTAATTACAGCCTGAGCTTTGGACTTAAGGGCCATTTCTGACTTGTAGTTGACTGCAGTATTCTGATGCAAACTCAACTTCGCTCCTAACCACTTCCTAGTCCAGCAAGAAATACGTTTTTCCAGCCACAAAAGATGTGCTAAAAAACCATAACTCTTTCATTCATTGACCAAATGATAACACCAGTTGATCACACAGATAGAGTAACCATTCACTATGCAATGAAGTCCAAGTCTAGGTTGGCTTTGTAGATGTAGTACTTTCTATACTAGATGTATTTAGGGGTCTTTGAACCAGAGAACCAACTTATATCTGGTCCCATCAAAACACCAAGCCTATTTTAACATGTAGCAAGACTATCATCAGATATTTAATACTAGTAAAAATTACATGGTATTGCTGCATGCTATGATTTGAGATCAGAGAATCAAGTTATCTAATCTAATATCTATATCTAAGTGATATAATGTAACTATGTTTTATGTGTATCTTTGTTTCCATTTGTGTGTCTGTGATTGCTTGTTCCAAAACATCATAGCCCAGTGCAACAAAGCAAAATGTAATAACCTTATCATCAGTAATAAATTTATGATGGCTTTTAGAAAGCCAACATTTTTATTCTCTATTAGAGGTGTCAACCCTACTTCTGGCAAGCAGATAACAATTCTTCTCCAAACAATAAAATATATTCATCCCAGTACATTATCCACAGACCTACCACTGCCTGAATTTGTCTAGATAATATGTGGCCCAGGGGTTACAAAACCAACATCAATAATGTGTTTTCTGTATGTGGGAGAAAATGTTGCTTAAGTTGCTTAAGTTTATAGCGAGGGTTGTGATTTTCTAGCTGGCCCTGACTACCATATATTAAACAAATGCACAACACATTCTGATTCCATAGCAATATGCAGCCAAAATGTTATTGTTCATTAGATGTTTGATAATTTGTATTCAAAAGGTCAGAAGCAAACCTAGCACTATAATCAAGCATAAAAAAGCAGCTGGTCCATGTTGAATACACAGGATGTCTTTTGATTAGATGAGGAAACGAATAATCAAGCTTAAAAAAATAATGCAACTTTTAATAAAGGAATTTATTTTATCATTTGTGGTATTTGTTTTTCTTATTCCCAGGCCATTGGATAGCATTATTTGCTTTGTAACTTGTTTGTTGGGTTAACCCGTTTACCTCCAGAGAAGGAGACAGGGAAGGGTTAAGGCATCATCCTGTGTGATGTGTGCGTGGGTGACAGTTGGTGGAACCATGCAGAACCAGAGGTGACAAGCAGCATCTGTATGAGCTGTCACATCCCCAACACCAGAGAGAAGAGGTCACTAAACAGGACTCACCCTCCCTCCCTCACGCATGGAAGACCATGGAGCCAGCTATGGAACAGCTGAAAGGAAGCCTGGGACCCCTAGAGACCTGCAGAGCATTGCACAACCAAATACAAACTATACAATGCACTGCACAACAAAACTGTAGAACATTTTCTGGTCTGTAACAAATTCTGTAATAATGATGACACTAACCAGTCTGCATTTTAAATGTGATTTAAATAGGTTTCTTAGAATCGGTACCTTCTGGGTTACTGACAGCCATCTGGTTAAAAGGAATTTTCAAGATATTCTTCGAAAAGAAGTCCACTTTATATACAGTAAATAAATATAATTTACTTTGAAGAGGCATTCTGCTAATTGAAGTACCTTGTGCAGTGATTTCCCTGAATTTATAGGTTTGGCTTTAAAATGGATTATTTTATTTAGAATCAAACCACACAAAAAAATCAGCTTCTTCAATCACTAAGAGTCTCTGATGCTAAAATCCCTTCATTCCCAAGTGTTCAAAAATTATTAGAAGGACATCACAGACATCAAAGAAAATCAGATAAAGGGTTGTAACCTCCCAATATCCAAAATATTCAATGCATGTTTTGCCTAAAGTTAGGCTTTGAGCTTCTCTCCTTAGTGCCACCAATAAAAAATGACAACTATCTTTAATATCTGTGGAAAGTCCTATGTTGTGCATTGTCATGCATTGATGGCGGCACGTCTCATTCTGTACATTGAAAAAATGGCACCTTGGAGGAGGTCCTAGGAAATGTTCCCAAACATAGCGTCCTGTGTTCAGACATTCTGTGGAAGAAATAGGGATCATTGGTTCAGAGGCCTATGGTTTTAGAAGTTCAGGTTCTATTACAATTATAGAGGTTCCACCAATAAAAATATGAAGTCATGTCATTGCCAGTCTATCTACAAAACCATGTTTGGTAGTTTTAGTCATACAAATTCCTCAGGAGTTGTTTAAATAAAGAATTGAAGTCGCCCAGTACCTTCCAACTCATTAGATGTGAGCCTAGAGTGTCCATCAATGCACCCTGAAGTACCAGGAAAATGCTACATAGATGGTCACTGAAGTCCTTCATGGGCTTTAATTAGGTCTTCCCTCCACTGCAGAAAACCATAAATAATGATGACCCTGTGTGTTATGTGCCCACACTTAATTCCACTGCAAAAGCTATATAAAAAGGGAAAGAAAAGGTGCCATAGATGGAGGCTGCAAGTGTGGGATTGCCTATATTTGTTTAATCAATGACCAAATAAAGAGTTGAACTTTCTGGAATAAGGATTTGTAGGTTGATATCCTAATTCCAAACATTGGTACTTGACTGAGCACACTGGAAGAGCTCACTTAAAGACACCAAGCTTCATGGGAAATCCACGAAAATCAGTGCTTGCTTATACACACCTAAAGTAACCTCAATCATTTTATTGCAGTGTAATTATTTTCTAGTGCAAGAACAGAACTGATTAGGTCAATTGGTTCTTGAGTTTAAACACAAGGCACTGCTATTTTTTTTACTTTAGCAACAGGTATTTCAAACAAATATATCAAAATGCTTGAATCATAAGTTGAACAGACCAAAAGAAGCCAATAAAAGAAATTCAAGGTTGGAGTTTACATACACTTACATAACATCATGTCTTCCTCTGGCTCCCAATGATTTTAAAGCACAGTGGACAGAGATCACAATTTGCATGTTCATTGTATAGTTAAAGGGTTCAATTTGCTGGCATATCTGCAGCCATTTCTACATCAGAAAAAGACAAAATTGCTAACTAGTTAAACTATATTGAGAAGACCAATGGGCTACAGTAAATATTTACTGTCAGCTATTGGTGCTTCTAATGGATTTACTTCCATTTTATTATTTATTAATTTATCTAGGAATATGATTTATTCACCTTTATGAAACTGAGTTGCAGGCATAATATTTAATAAGGATGCCATTTTTTCAGGCCCAATTTCTAAGCTGGCCAGTCCGTATAAAACATTGATCAGCTTTACCGAGCCATGATTGCATCTTATCCTGAGGGCCAATGTGACCACACATGTTTTGTAGTATCTAGTGACTGTGTCTAGAATACTAATCAGGCATTATAGACAAAGATATACAGTATATGTTCTCCCTGGAGAGCTAACGATATAGAGATCAATATAGCAGGATTTGTAGAACAGAAATTCCCCAGCAGCTCATTGCACCTAGAGATAGATTCTGCAGAGCGTTATATCACATTATTTCTGGGAATATAATATTACAGTCAGAAGCCAGACATGAACAGCTGCAGCAATAGACTTTATTTGTCCAAGTGCTCTGCATTACAGCTGCACATCAAACATCATATTCTGCCTTTCATAATTTCAGTCTTCTCTCTTTTTAAAACTCTTTCCCTTTTATCCTTCTGCTGCAGCCTTCTTCCTTTTATCTTCTAGTTTCAGCTATATTTCTCAGTGTTCGGGAAGCTTTGTACTATATAATCACTATTCATCCCCCTTTTCCATGACTGTGTATGTCTCCGCTCTCCTTTCAATGCCCTGCTGTAGGCATAAGCTTTTTAAAGGGAAACACAGCTTTTCCTGATTATTCATTTTCTATTTTACACATACACAGCATAAATATAAATATAGTTACATAGTAAGTCAGGTTGAAAAAATACATAAGTCCATATCAAGTTCAACCACTAGGGAAATAAACATATCCCAGATATAAAATCCTATGGACATAGTTGATCCAGAGGAAGGCAAAAAAAACCCTGGTACAATTTGCTTCGACGGGAAAAAAATCATTCCTGATTCTCTGAGGCAATCAGATGTTCCCTGGAATAACAGTCTCTGTTATCTTTACTTTAAAACTTTAATTCCTAGTTATATTCTGTGCTTCTAGAAAAGCATATATATATATATATAAATATAAATATATATATATATGTGAGTAGAATGTGAATAGAAGTTAGTAGGGTTATCTAAATTTCCCAACTTGAGTTGCCAATTTTTGATGGATTTCTTAAAATTGTTGTGATGTTTGATTAACTGTTATGCTTGGAACCGAAGACTAAAATCTATGGGGGCTGAATCTTGGAAAGAAATTATTTAATTTGCAAGGTTAATTGGCAAGCTATGGCATACTTGCCTAAAGGGCAACATTTAAATTACAAAAAAATGTAAATACAATGGACTCCTATCTAAGCATGCTTAGATGGCAAGGAAAAGGAGGACATTGAGCGTATGTCCCTCCTCCTATTATACTATATCAGACCCCATGCACACACTCAATATTAAAAGATGGAGTCCAGTTTGGAAGGATATAATCTCTTCTGAACAACTTGTCTCCCAAGAAGGATGTGGCTGGTTTGTTGGGGAGCTTCCAGATTTCCATCCCATTACCCAGGGGAAAGAGTACACTTTATATACAGTAAATAAAATTCATTTATTTTGAGGAGGCATTCTGCTAATTGAAGTATCTTGTGCAGTGAACAAGAGAAATCTTCATCACCTGCGGACTCCATGGGTCTGATTTATTAAAGCTCTCCAAGGCTGGAGAAGATAGACAATCATGGGAGAACCTGGGGGATATAGCAAACCTGAAGTAAATCTGTTGAAAAATTGAAAATATTTGCTAACTAATGCCAAATTAGTTGTAAGAAGTCCATTGCAGGTTTGCTTAATAACCCAGATTCTCCAGTCTTGGAAAGCTTCTATAAATCAGGCCACATTTCTTACCTACTATGCCACGTTCTTCACTGTGTTTCCATTCGAAAGTATACAACTTGGTATAGGACCAAGACTTTGACTGCAATCCCTAAACGAGGTCACTTTTTAAACCTAAGTAGGGTCACTTGAGTGGATGTGTGTGTGTGTGTGAAAGGTGGCATGCAATTACTGACTTCCAAAAAAATTGTTTTATGCATAGACTGTAGGCTTTAGATGTACACCTTTTATAAATTAAACGCGTGGAGGCAACTGCTTACTTCTTTTTCTCATTAAAGCAGAGCTTCACTTACCTAAAGCTATCTTTACATAGCTTTGAGTCCTCTGGATTACTTCTTCTTCCTTCTTTACTGCTCTGGGTTTTCCATATCACAGTCTGCATGATGTGGACACTTCCTATCCGCTTTCCAGCTGCAAGGGGCCTTTTTGAAGATGTCATCGCTAAGGAATTGTTGGGGACCGGCTGGTGTGGACACATTTGTGGCACTGGATCAGCAAAATGTCAATAGAAAAAGACCTAGGCAGGGGGTTTAGGTAAACATATTTTGCAGAAGCCTTGGGCTGCTCTTTCTTAGTACATCCTAGCTGGACAGTTACCATAGCTTTATTATCATTAAGTTATCATTTCAATATGGGTCTGCTTTAATGGCTTTTTCTTTTAACATCCACTGTCCCATGTATCCCCATTGCCCAGCTGTTCCTTGTTAGTTCTCAGATTATCATGGTATCTTTTGAGTTTAATTCATAAAGGCTGTTTATTTTAAACAGTAATTTTCACTGAAGTCACAAGAATGCTGCCAGAAATAAGTTCAGTTTGTATTTGGAGAGGTGCAAAGTGATTTCCTTTACTCCCAGAGAGAGGTAGAATTTGGGGATCCCATTCGGATAATCCCTATGTTGCAAAAAAAGTATGGTAGACATAGACCAGTAGAGCAAGTTTATCACAATACAAACAGAAATGTGCAAGATATCAGTAAGGCAGTAAGAATTATGAGGAGTCATAAACTATGATAGATTGCACTTGTATTTATAGTGAGGCCACAACAGATATGAGAAAGGGGAAGAAAAGCAATGGAAAGAAGCCAGTATCATACGAAATGTGATCGACCTACCAGGAAGTCATGCCCAAGAGACCCATTACTGCTTAGATAATATTTTACAATGTGTAGCATAAATACTGTACTTAATGAATACACACTAACGCATAAATGTCATAAATGCCTGAATGATAACAGTAAAATTAATAGCATTGTCTTGTGGTTATTCTTTATCAGATATGCCAGAAATCCCACATATGCATTGCTATGCTGAGTTTCTACATCAGGCAGGACTGAGTTCACCATAAGTCAGGGCACAGTCAGCAAAGCTAAAGAGACCAAGAACTGCAATCATCTCTAAACTTTTTCATACATTGAAACAATATACTTAGTGAAGATTGGCTCGGTAAAGAAAATATCGTGGGAGAGGGAGTAAATCCTTGCATATTGGTTTAACTCAGGATTAGGTGCCTACAGAATAGAAACTTAATTCTAACTTTTGGAGCCAAGCAGTTTTACATCATACTGTCACGCACGGAGAGACAGGACCACCAGGGGGCGCTACGGCTTGCACGGATGTAGTATGAGCCCTGAGAAGGGCCAAGGCGCAGGGTCTAAGCAGTAACCAGGTTTTCTCCAGAGCCTTTGATGATGAGGATGTTGCGCTGCTGGTTACTGCCAGGTTGCGGTCCTTGGGCACACCAAGGTGGGCAAAACACGGTACCAAATCACAAAGCAGAAGGATAGTCGAGGAAGGCCGGGGTCAAGGCAGGCAGCAAGCAAGAGAGGTCAGGTCAAATGCAGGGGGTCAATTGCCAGGGATCCAGGAAACAGACACTAGTGACACAGGGGCCACTGAGGGCACGGGGAACACAGAAGACACTGGAAGCAATAGGAGGCACATGTGACTCAAGGATATCCAGCGACAGACAGAAACACTGGAACAGTACAGGGAAGTTGGCTGGAAACCAATAGACTGGACAACCAGTGGTTAAAGCAGGAGCTGGACTGAGGAAAAACAGAATTAGGCACCAGGTGAACAGGAACTAGCCCAACAGAATTAGGGCCTCGGCACAATGGGGACACGTTGCACAAACCCTGAATGATGTGTCTAAGCTAGCTAAATAGCCAGGTTAAGGGGCCATTTTCTGATTGGCCGGCGAGTTGGACGAAGGTTATAAATCTTGGGAATGAAGGCACGCCCTGAGTCAGAACTGCCCATATGCACAGGAGAGAGATGCCTGTGCTTTAGAGGGGAAGAGGTAGGTAAGTGTGACACATGTGGTCTATAAATATTGCAGCGTTACTTGTTTAGGTCTGCTAGAGTTAGCTATTTTTGTTTTTGCACATGCTAGGAGGTTTATAGCTCCCAGCTTTAAGAGAAAATTGGTTTGATGGGCAACGACACATGTGTGTGGCTTTCCATCTGCAGTTTTGTTTTCATGCATTTCTACTAGCACGAGCACAGGAATGCATTCACACCTGGTGTTCACTTTGGCACCAGACATTCTATTTATACCCCAACTGAACCCAAAATTAAACAATGAAAATTCCTAAAACAAATGCCTTTATTTGTGTAAATCATAAGTATTATATTTGGAACTTCTCAAAAAAACATTGTGTAGCTTTACAGATGTCTAATCTCTCCTGCCTATTGTAGTCAGACAATTGCTTACCACCTGCTTCCTGTGCGTCACTCCCGGTGCCACGTCTTGGCTCCTCATTTAGATTCCGCTGTACTGAAGCGATTCTTGAAAACAGAGTCTGGCATCTCTTGTTCTGCACATGGTCACATATGATTGACCCCTTCATCCCTAATGTCCAGCTGCTATGAACACCATTCAGGCACTTGTACCCATTCAGTGTTGAAAAGTTTAGGTTGGAGAAGCAAAAAATGCTGCCCTTGTCAACTCATATGTCTTCCATAAGAAACATAACAACAACTGTCCCTCATTTGGAGGGGATGTCCTTCTTTGGGAATTACATCCCCACATACTGACCTACATCAATGCCTATTGTGAGTTCCTGAGGAAGTAATAAAAGCAGCAATGGGCAGGACTGGTGACTGCCTCATTACATCACCATTTACCTGATACTGTACAAAACCATAGGCCTTGGATTGTGGGCAACCATGCATTTACTCGCTGCTGAAATATCATCCCTACAGATACCCACACCAATCCTAGAATTAAACATATACCTTTAAGTGTCAGAGCATGGACAGTAACATGTTGGAATATCATTATCTATCTTGCAAACATGTGTGCCTAAACATGTTGCTGTTCACCTGTCTTATGACCACAGTTTGTTTCTGCTTACCTGTTGCCACCTGACAAGTCCATCTGTGGCCTGCTACTGACACCTGCACTCAAAGACAATTCCAGGTCAAGATTCACCCTGTTAGCCAACCCTGGTGACTTTCATCAACTATTCTAGACTGTAGGCACCCATATCATTGTGCACTGTGCATTCCCAACTCCGGGGACATACAGAATAAATGTGGGGAACGCCCTCACTTTGCTTTCATCTCCGCACTTGTACTTGAAATAAGAAAGCATGATCATACTTCGAAAAGCTGAAACAAAACCAAATTAATAATAATAATAATAATTAGCAAAGCAGTAACATATTTACACAGTTATCTGCTGTACTGACATAATCAAAAAATACACCAAGACCCAATAGGTATCATACTGAAGTATGCAGAAACACAATTGGTACCAGACTGATACAAGCAGAAACATGTCTGAAGTGACGCAATAATTGCCATAGTTATTCAACAAGAAATGTGCACAAATAGAGAATTGGTACTGACACAGGCACTTGACTTGTTTTCTGCTGCATGCACTCTGTTGCAGAGGTTCATGTGCAATTGTTTTGATTGTACAGTATATGAGTGCTAGGAAGATTATCATTATTTTAAGCAGAAACAATAAAACACCAAGGTGGAGAATGCAAACCCAGAAACAATGCAATAGGTGACTTGTTGGTGGATTTCCTAAAATGCTAAAAGGCCAGGGTGTAAAAGATTTCATCTATACCTGAATATAGTTTAGAAAATATGGGTTTTTGTTTACCTGAAAAATTGGCAGAACAAACTAAATGCAAAAGGTAAAATTTTGCTATGTTATAGGGAACACTCAGTAAATATAATTGTGCCTAAACTCAAAATCATTTTGTCCTTATACCTCCAGAAAAATAGCAATGTACTTCACAGTCAACAGCTGTATAGCTATATATCTAAAGTGGGAAATCATCTAAGGCACTTCTGCTTGTGTCTAGTAGTCTCCTACGCTTTGGAATGAGGTTTGGTGCTGATACTTGATCATTGCCCAGCGAGTCATCTGGCATCAGCTTTCACTCAAAGAACAAAATCCAGTTCATCTATCAATGAGGATACCTTCACTTAGAGACACTTTGCCCCTGATTCATCAATAAAATCCGCGCTCGCTGGAAGCGCGAAAGTACGCGCGGCCAGCGATCGCGGTTTACCGCGGTCCGGACTC